>NC_073693.1:5475045-5555157 GCF_029784155.1 Uranotaenia lowii | reverse complement strand
TTCTCGTCTTGTCCATCCGGAGTTGGTCCAGCATCCAGCAGATACTTTATAGGAGGAGAAAGCCCAACTAGACGATATGGATAAACTCGGATCAACCTGGATAGATGGCCAATGATAACGAACTCGATGACGAACACCATCACCAGGTGGGGCCCTCCCTGTAACCGTATCACTTTAATCCAATTTCGACATCGTCCTCCTTCCCTCGTTGATCTCCGCCCACCTCTCCTCGATTGAAATGGGAGGAACCCAACAAAATGACATCGTCAAAGACGTCATTCATCTGCCCGGAAATTCCGCCTAGGAGACCCACAACGACGAACGTTCAATGTGTAAATGAAGCGTCCCACTACAAAGGAACGACTTTTTTTCTCCTGCATGCAGCGGGAGGCCCAGAAGCTAATCTAGATAGAGAGTTGAACAATGTTGTGCTTTGGTCGCGATTCCTGGAACCCGGTAGGAAAGCTTAAGGGAAGGAGGAGCAGTTGGGGAGAATGTGAACCAGGAACAAACCGGATGGACCGATGTGGACAAGGGCTTAACTAGACAAAGGTATCCGGTTCATGTTCACTTTTCGCGGGTAAAACGAGCTTACATCAACGGAATGCTGCTGCTGATGCTGTTACGTTACGACACGATATCGGAGCTAGGTTCACTTTTTTTTCGATTTTACATTTAGCGATGGAGATGAAAGAATCCGGCAGCAGCAGCAGCAGATGGATGCTGTCATATCTGTTCCGGATGATCTTTTTTCTACTTCTCTCGGGAAAATGTTCCGGTGAAAGGACAATGGCGGCCAAAGTGTCATGTTTTAACAGCAACTTTACGTGGAGCAACAAGTGCAGAAAGTTGATTTACATATTCCTGATTCTTTTCGGGAGCATATTGAGTAAATTAATTTCTACCCAATACGTGGTTGAAATTTTAGTACTGCTAAGGAAGACCTCTCGATCAAATGAACAAAATGACTGAATTATTCAAGATTCAAAATTGAGAAAATAAAAAAAACAAATCCACAAAAGACAGGAAGGTGTGTACAAGAATGTGGTAGGTAACCTTCTTTCATGATTAAAACCTTAGATGAAATTTATTGACTAGGTTTTTTAAATAATCATTGCAAAGTTAATTAATTTTAATCACCCCCTAAAGTAAAATATTTTCAAAAGTAGCTTAGGAGATAGGAAAATGTTGCAATGAGAAATCATCAATCAACGTGGCGAGCATTGCAATGTTTATTGTAAGTTAGAATGATAAATCAATAAACGGTTGTATTTTTTTAATATTTTTCAGATTTTGATAATTGGTTTCTGGAGAGGCTTTTCGCGACGATTATTTCTTCTCGGAATCGGAACTTTTTTATGCTAAGGAACTGTTTGACAAAACAAATAAATTTAATGTAACTCTGAATGTCAAATTGGTTACAATTGATTAAAATAAATACAACGTTCAGAAAATCATTGTTATTTGCTCGAATATAAAAAAAAAATATCAAAAAAAATCGCTTTTACAGACAAATTTGGGAAACCTGAGCATACACTTATAATCCACATGCTGACACTAACAAATCACTTGACCACTTACTTAGGAAATTTTTACTTGATATGGTCACTTAAAATTCACATGAATTTACGTATGGCCAACGTTCACTCCAGAGATCACTTATGTTTTAAGTGAAATTTTTTTAAGTGTACCTTCCCTTTCGAATTCATACACAATTTTTTTTCTTGTTTTGATTCGCTGCATAATCTTCCTTTTATAAATTCAGAATCGATACAGCAGTTTATCGATTTTATCACGGTCAAAAAAAATTTCACCGTGAATATGGCGAAACCGTGAATTTTGCGAAACTAAAAATTGAAGTAGAAAAAAGTATTTTTACTGTCTTTAATCAATAATTTATAATATTTTCAGTAGTGGAAACGTTTTGTATCAATAAATTTTGATCATAAGGCGTAATTATTAAAGATTACTAAACAAAAAGGATCGTTTTCAGTTAAAATTATTCTTCTCTAAAGCAAATTTTTAGACTTTTTCTTGAAATAAAACCATGTTGTATATCCATTTGACAGTCTACATCTAATTAAAGTGAATTATTTTGTTTTGATGGAAATTTAACAGTCGTAATCTCATATTTCGTTTTTGAAAAAAAGTACAAAAAAAAATTAGCATAAAAAAATTTGTTTCTGATTATTTCAAATTTCAATATTTCAATCTTAACACCTTTGATGAACTAAAAAGTATATTTATTCGAAATAATTTTTTAAAATTTGCTCAACTTAGACTTTTTCAGTGTGTTTCTCGAAATTTGCTTTATGGGCAGATAATCTTTTGTCTTTATATGTAGAAAAACAGAAATCTATGTCATATTTTCAGACAAAGCTAGCAGAATTTCATTTTATTCTTCCAAAATTATCCATTCAGACAATACTAAAGGCTATCCAATGAGGATTACGCACGCCACCCTTTAAAATAAACAAGTTCAACAATGAAATCAGAGACACTTATCTCTTTTTAAAAACGCTTAAATTCATCCACATTTTTATATGATTCGCATAACCAAAATTAAATTATTATAAGCGTTTTTTAAATCCAAATGACGATTTTAAACACTAAGTAAGTAGTTCAATGGCATTTTCATATTATTGGATACCTATATACTATAACATAAACCATAAAAAATATCATAAACAAAGACGCTCTATGCTTGTGATTGAAAATTAAGGACCTGGTAATGGTTTCTGAATGATTTCTTAAAAATCGTGATAAAATCGAAACAATAACCGTGATAAAATCGAGCGTGAATTTGACGAGTATTGATAAAATCGAATAGTGATAAAATCGAGAAACTACTGTATGTGTTTATTTTCCTTATTTTTTTTTAAATGATGTATTTGAAATCCGAGTTTTGTTTCAAAACGTACCGTCATCTGGGGCATCATGCAACACTTTTCAACTTCAATGGCTTCTAAAAATTTAATGTCCACTGCACTGGGTGACAGCCAAAAAATAGTCTTGGGTTTCTCAGCTGATTTAGACTAATTTTTGTGTCCTGAGTTAGAATATCACATTGATTTTGCTGTATCAGGTCAACTTTTTGAGATACAGTATTATAATATCCTGACCTGATTGAACAAAACCATGGTCATTTTCGGACTCAGGGCGTCAATATTAGTCTAATTCAGTTGGAAAACTCTGGACTATTTTCAAAAAATCTTTTTTTGTTACTCAGTGTAATCATACCGTTTGTACATCGAAAGTTTTAAAGTTAATGAGAGAGCTAAAAATTATTAGTTTCACCAGTTATTTTTAAATTTCACTCTACTAAGAAAAAGGGAGTTGGTTTTAACAAACTTTTTTCACCATAAAAATTAAAATGAAAACGTTTGAAAATTTATAGTTTTTGATATATGGAGTGTATTCGAAAAAAAAAATGCAACACTTTGTTTTACGAATAACTTTTGAATGCACGGATGAAAATCGATAAAATTTTCAGTGAAGCTATCTAGTGATCAAATGTTTACGTGTACAAAATTTGGTGACAATCTATCAAGTGGTTTTTGAGATAGCATCCAATATTGAAGTTCATTGACAAATTTTTGTGGACAGGATAGAGTAAAATCCAGAAAAGTGTCAGTGGGAGACCCAAAAATAGTTGGAACCAAAGTTTACGTGGTAAATTGTTGAAGAAGTTCTAGAGGACCCAATAGTGAGCTTAAATTGGAATCAAAGTGATGATTATTGATTCCATGGAGTGAGAAGAATCAGAGAGGTTTTTTCAAGCTCTGTCCGAAAATTTGCTTAGAAGAAGTTATAAAAAAGTGTTTTTTTTCTGACTGGTTCTTCTAGCTGACTTACATGTATGCCTTGCTTCATTTCTACAAGGTAGAAAAGCTGCCCACCGCTAAAATAAACAAAATGCGGTGGTGAAATAGGACGCAAAATATTTGGACTGCTGGTGGGGAGTTATTCCGAAAAATTTCGTAATGGACAGCAAATCGAAATCTTTAGTGGTCACCTGGCAGGATTCTAACCAGAAATTTTTCGTAGACAAGTCTTGAATGTATTTCCCGGATAAAAAGAAGAAAAAAAAAGTTGAAAAACATTTTATCTAGTACTTGAGAAGGCTGACGATCTGTGGAAACTGCAAATTACTCAGTCTTTCATAACGATTGACACAATGAATGGCTTAAAATACAAAGAATACTGCCTCCAAACGCGACCATTTTTTTCTGCAAAGCACATTCCCACAAAGCTGATTCCCTATTTTACTTGCATCTGGAATCGTGTCATTTCGCAAAAACGGTGGTGGAATGATAAAAAGTCAAATATGTTGTTTTTTGTGCCGAAGTAGGACAACCGGCTAAATATGTTATAACTTCGACTAAATTCAAAATGTTGAGGTATTTAGAAGGTCAAGCTTCAGGACACAGAAAACGCAGTCAATAATGGACTTGATTTGAAAACAGGGTGGTTCAAAGTATGCATTATAGATGGCACACGTGGCGCCCATGAATTAAAGTGGAAATTTTTTTCATTGGACTAAAAACCACTTGACAAAACATCACGAAAATTTGGTTAAGAAAACATTACATTGCCAGTTAACTTTGCTGAAAATTTTATGAAATAACATCCATGCATTTGAAAGTTATAAACAAAACAAATTGTTGCATTTTTTTCAAATAGATTCCTTTTTTGTGATGTCATGACGCATAAAGCACGAATTGCAGTAATTTTCTATTTTATTCGTTTATTCGAATTGGATTTCATTTTTTTTTGTCGAAAATGTTTTAAAGAAAGAGCATTAGGGTGCTGCATACATTTAGGGGTAAAAAATACTACAAAAAATCTACTAGCTGAAATCATAAATATTAATGTTTGGATGGATGAAATTTTGAAAAGCTTGATGCAAAACAATCATATTCCAGCATATGGAAACTAGATTTAACAGGTGAGTCTTTGATTTGCATTTTAAAGCATTTTAGCCCAGACTGTTAACTGAATTATGAAAATATTTATTTGAAAAAAACATTGGTGATTGTCCGAAAAATATTTATACACACACAGTGTTGGTATTGGACAATGAAAGCAATATAAAGTTTGTAGGTTATATTTTAGCCAATCCGTCATACTGAGCAAAGTTTTCATGGCATTTCAAAATGTAGAAATTTGCACACATCCATTGCTATTTTTTTATATATTTTCTATAAAAATCCAAAACTTTAAAAATCTATCTTAAAATGTGAGAAACTATGACATGATCATTTTGTTTTCATTTGATGATAACTTTGTTACATTATATTAAAGTAAAATTGAATAAGTGTTGTGGTATGTATGATTTGCTTGTTAAACTCTGATTTAAGCAATACACCTAAAAAACGTTGCAAAATATGAAATGAAGCTGGCAGAGGTGGAGTTAACCCATCGTTGGGGAAATCCATTCTGCTTAAATTTTAGTTTTTGATGTTTTTCCAAAAACTTAACTTTTACCATAAAAAACAGGTGTCCACTTTCATTCGTAAACACTCCTTATGTTATTTTTTTAAACTTTTTTTTTATTTTATTTATCTGTTATCATTGCAAAACAGCTGTTAAAATGAGAAAAAAATATGAAGAGGACTGAGACTAAATGTATTTTAAAACAATACCATGTTACTAGAGTGTCCTACCCGGGATTTCCCGGTCGGGATTTCCCGGGAATTAGAAAAATTCGGGAATTTCCGAATCCCAGGAATCGCTTAAAAAATCCCGGGAATTCCCGAACCCAGTAAAATGTTCTAATTACTACAAATTTTCACGATCTAAATTCCAAAAATGATTCATAATTGGGCAAGGAAAATGATATTGCTACCACTGATTAACTGACTGGACACTCGATTTCGTTTGTTGCATAATTTTGATGGCTTAGTCTCAAATTTTTTTTCTTTAATCTGGTGAACACAAGGAATTTGATAAAAACATGTTTTTTTCTATCAAAAACTTAGCGTAATAGTGAAAAACGCCAAAGAATCTATAAAACCAATAATGAAACGCTACAGTAGCAAAATCATCAGCATAGAAATGACATATTGTTAAACAAACGGATAGTTATCTGAAAATTTATGATGTTCGATGGATTACAGTGTAGCTAACTAACTTCTATCGATAGTGAGAAATCTCTCTCAATTATTTCAAAGTTAGAATCAGACCAGTTTTTCTGTTAATGTACTTTGTTTTTGGGTCTGGGTTTGCTTATTGAATTTTTGACGCAAAAAGTTTGAAATATTTTACAATACTAGGTACTACCTTGAATTTAACAATATCATATTGCTAAGAATTCATACGCAGTAAAGGATTAAGATCTTCATGTTAAAATCTTTATTTTCAATTATTCCCGGGATCCCAGGAATTCCCGGTAAAAGGATCTTCAGATTTCCCGATTCCCGGGAACGTTAAAATGGCCGGGAAATGGACACTCTACATGTTACACTTCTAAATTCGGATTATGTATGTTGTATACATATGTATATGTAGTTGTATATAATCCTAAAAAAAAATCTTTGATAATTTTTTAAGCGTGGAAATCATTAATTATTTCAATTGTAGAAAATTTATGAGGTCGAGATAAAAGATCAATATATTATGGAAATTAAATGGATTTCATATTCAACAATTTTATAAACTCACACTAGTTTTGAAACGCTGAAATGGATGAATCCATGAACGTTACGTACGGATACAGATCTCCGATTTCAATCAGAAAAAGCGTATCGGCCCAAGTGAGAACCACACTTGAAAGACTTAATCTCTAAACGGATAGCACCGAACGGAAAACATTCGTTGCTTTGGTTGGAAAATTGCCTTCGACAAGATGATAAACAAATAATGTGATTTACCGATGGAAATCTCCACCCCGAACAGCCAAACTGGATGGGTGGGTGGAAAAGTTTTCCCCGAAACTATGCACCCGAAATGTTTGAGACTGCACAGTAGGAAAAATATTCATTAGGATTTTTAAAATCTTTTTCAGATATATTTAACATCGATACATGCAAGTTTAAAAGATAATTTTATCATATTTATTGATAAAATTTTAATTTTTTTGTTTTTGAAAATGTTTTTACCTAGTTTCGAATTAAATAAAAAACTGTGTAATTCAATATTACAAACTATCAGCAGTGTCACCGAGTGAAGCCAGGACCGATGGTAGACGCCGAATCGTGGAGAATCTCGAATTATCCCCCGGGGCAACTCTACGGAACCGGAATCAACTATCAACTTTGGTGATGCCAATTGATGAGGTCCTATTTAAGCTGATTAATGTTTCAGCCTTGTGTAGAGTAGAGAAGCAGGAGGCTTCCTGACAAGGCACAGGCAGTTCGGTGATTCGTCGTCAGGCGTCGGCAAATCCTCAAACTATCGAAAGCGCCCGGCAGCTATTTGTAAAACTTATCTTCCATCCATCCATTGCTGCTGGGAGCTGGAGAGAGAAGATTGAAGTTCGAACTTCCGGGTAGAGATGTGTAAGGCACAGCATTTGGAAGTAATCTTGTCTCGGTAAACTCGCGTCCAAACTACTAGACTTTTCCTGGGCGCTGATGATGAT
Source organism: Uranotaenia lowii (assembly GCF_029784155.1). Taxonomy (NCBI): domain Eukaryota; kingdom Metazoa; phylum Arthropoda; class Insecta; order Diptera; family Culicidae; genus Uranotaenia; species Uranotaenia lowii. The sequence continues at coordinate 5,547,575 of NC_073693.1, read as the reverse complement.
GCTGGGGTAAAATTGTAGTCTCAGTGAAACTGGAGATGTTTTGCATCTCTCCTCGTTTATTCTCCGACAGGAACGTTTGCTTGTCAGACATCATCTTTTGTTGGGTTGGGTTGAAATTCATTTCCCGGATTAGAGCACAGGGGCGGTGCATCTTCATTCGTTCGCTCGTTCGTTAGTTCAGCAGCTTTGCTTTCCGTGATAAACCTTGACAATCTTCTCTGTAGAAACGTCGAAAGTCTTTCTGATGGTTTCCGCTATGGCCTGCGGAAGGCTTCAACAAGATGCTGGGTAATTAATTTAATTTTACACAAAATTTACATGATACCTACTACTACCGATCTTTAAGAATGTATCCTACAGCTTTCAGCTAAAAGCCAAGATGGAGCACAGATCAAACCGCTTTGAGTGCTAATAACGGTTTCTCAACCGAATGAACATTGACTTTAAGGGGGGGATTATTGAACCTTGATCCTAGTTAAACAAGCACGTTACTTACTAAGCGCTTTACATCGTTTGCACACTGATGTGGAATTAGAAATTGATTTCAGTTAACCCTCTGTTGCAAATTTTGACAATTTTGAAATTTTGACAATTTTGAAATTTTGACAATTTTGACAATTTTGACAATTTTGACAATTTTGACAATTTTGACAATTTTGACAATTTTGACAATTTTGACAATTTTGACAATTTTGACAATTTTGACAATTTTGACAATTTTGACAATTTTGACAATTTTGACAATTTTGACAATTTTGACAATTTTGACAATTTTGACAATTTTGACAATTTTGACAATTTTGACAATTTTGACAATTTTGACAATTTTGACAATTTTGACAATTTTGACAATTTTGACAATTTTGACAATTTTGACAATTTTGACAATTTTGACAATTTTGACAATTTTGACAATTTTGACAATTTTGACAATTTTGACAATTTTGACAATTTTGACAATTTTGACAATTTTGACAATTTTGACAATTTTGACAATTTTGACAATTTTGACAATTTTGACAATTTTGACAATTTTGACAATTTTGACAATTTTGACAATTTTGACAATTTTGACAATTTTGACAATTTTGACAATTTTGACAATTTTGACAATTTTGACAATTTTGACAATTTTGACAATTTTGACAATTTTGACAATTTTGACAATTTTGACAATTTTGACAATTTTGACAATTTTGACAATTTTGACAATTTTGACAATTTTAACAATTTTGACAATTTTGACAATTTTGACAATTTTGAAAATTTTGACAAATTTGACAATTTTGACAATTTTGACAATTTTGACAATTTTGACAATTTTGACAATTTTGACAATTTTGACAATTTTGACAATTTTGACAATTTTGACAATTTTGACAATTTTGACAATTTTGACAATTTTGACAATTTTGACCATTTCGACAATTTTGACAATTTTAACAATTTTGACATTTTTGACAATTTTGACAATCATGACAATTTTGACAATTTTGATAATTTTGACAATTTTGACAATTTTAACAATTTTGACAATTTTGACAATTTTGACAATTTGGACAATTTTGACAATTTTTTATCGAAGTTTGCTAAGAAATATCTCTTTTGGAAAGCTGTTTGTACCTGTGGCTTGATAAACCGGAATCATCAACCAAGAAATTCACTGGAAAATGTGTGTTCGATCATTGACGAGAAAATTTATTACATGGAAAAACTAACATTTATTCAAACAAGGGCCAAATAATAGTAGAGGAGAAAGGAGATACTTGATCCCCTTTTCTTATTTTTTTCATATGTTTCTGGAAAAATAAAGCAACTCACCTTCTTGTGCATTTTCTGTTAGCGTGTTATTCCAAGTTCATATGCTTCAAAAATTGGAAAGATACATGTACTTGTAGATAAATTAGAAGCATTTCCGTGAGACTAAAAAAATTGTGATGTTTTTAAAGTTGCAGGAGACTTGATCCTTTACTTAAGGAGACTTGATCCTTAATTCAGGGCGCCCTGACCCTTGGCAAAAATCTAGTAAAATATGATAATAAAGTTCCGGTGAATATTTTTTTTCCACATTCGTTCTCTTTTCATAGTTTGTAAGTATCAGACAAAAAGAATTCTAAAAGTTTGTCTACTATCCTTATTTTATTGCATACTTTAAGGCTCAATTTTCTAGTTTTTAGATAAATACTGTATTTTTAGGGATATTTACAGATAATTAGTGGATAAACATTAGTTATTGAACAGACTCTAGTAATTTCATGATAACCAATGATCACGATCCATTCAGAAAAAAATATATCTTTTTGGGCTCTATAACTAATGTTTATCACTCAGAACAAACATTTTGAAAAACATTTTCTTAAACAAAATTGAGAGTTTTCTGTTGCTTTGAAAATATGGGATTATGAAGTTAATGCTTTTGATTTTCAATTTGAACCATCATAAGTGCTTCAAATTAAAAGGCTGTTTTTAAATTCAGGCTCAAAATTGATCCATAAATTTCGAAATGCATATGTATTTTCCGAATTTGGATAAAAAGATAATTATAAACTATCGTGAGATTTTGATTCGTATTCAGATTCTGAGTTCTTGATGTGAATTCTTACGCAGGATTGAAACATAGCAAATTTTCAAAACGACAATCCAGAACTGAAAACTTTGAACCAGATCCATCATTTGAAACTCAAATTCAAATTCAGATTCACAAATGGGATTAAAAGAAAATTGAAATGATGGATTCAGTTTGAAAGCAAAAACATCAAAAATTTTAATTATTTATTCATTATTGAGGGCTCTGAAACAGATTTCACCTTTTTTTTCTTCAGATTTTTCATGTTGACTACTTATATCCTTCTTAAATCATTAAACTCGAAATGCTGCATAAACAGGTTTTATAATATCCAATGTAGTGCATCTTCATTTTATTACACTTGTATTCAATCTATGAAAGAGAATGGGATTAGTTAATCCTCTTTTCTTATTTTCATCTTTTTGAATGAAAATTGCAACTTGCCATTTTTTGCATTTTCTGACAAATTGTAATTTCAAGTGCTCCAAAAATTTGAACAATATATGAGCCCTTAGATGAACCAGAAGCAATTTCGTGCGACGAAAAAAATTGTAATATTTTTTAAGTTAAAGGAGACATGATTCTTTACTTTAGAAGACTTAATTGTTGAGCCTTGGCCAAAATCAAGCAAAAACAACAGATAATGGGTACATTTACCATTTTGGCCATGTTAGTTCTTAGTTCACAGTTTGTAAGTGTCAGATAAAAAGAATTCTTATAGTTTGTCTTCTACCCTACAATCATTGCATACTTAAAGGCCCAATTTTGTAATTTTTGGACAATAAAAGTTTTATTTTTGTCCTTTTTATTAGGTTGTTACTGGATACATGTAAGTTTTTGGACACGTTCCATTCAGAAGAAAAATATATCTTTTTGGACTCTGGGCATCAATTAAACCCATAACATTCATTTTGGGAAACTTCTTCTTAAAAAAATTCAAAGATTACTATTGCTTTGGAAATATGGCATTTTGAAGTTCATGTTATACTTTAACGGTAAACATATTGGAATAAATATTTTTATAATAATATTTTCATGTGAAAAATTTTTTAAAGTGATTAAAAAAGATCTTCAAATCAGATTTTGTAAAAATGTTCAAACAAAGTTCAATAACTTGAAAAATAAAATTTTTCAATTTTTTGAGATAACAGCATTGGTGTTTTGTTCTGTTTGGCACATTTTTCTAGAACATTTGATATTTGTAAGACATTCCTGTTTCGAGATATAGCGAAGGAATCAAGTATCCCTAGGGATCAAGTATCCTCATTCTCCCCAAATAAGACTCTTAATTAAGTATGATCATAATTTTTGTTTTCGTTTATTGCAAACATTCTATGGAATTTTAACTGTTTTGAAAGCTGTCGAAAAAAAATTCACATTAAATTTAATTTTTGGCAGCAGCAAACATTTAACACGACAATGGTTTCAGCTGAGGATGAAAATTTAAAAATAAAACCACTTATGGTAAGCTTATTTGTCTTATCAAAAGTGAAGTCTGAAGTCTGAATAAAAGGTTTTGTTCTAGGGTTCTGCTGAAGCAGATGGCTGATAACTCTGAGCATTGGTATCAAGCATTTGGCCTTAAACTTTAAGTGGATCTTCGAAACATTCCACAGATTCTGCTTTAATGAATGACGAGTTTCGCGGGTGTGTTATCTTGTTTAAAGACGTTAAAGCTTCTTCCAGGAACGGGTCAACAATCATGATCGGCTACGTAAAATAAAGATTGATCTCCGATCATGGGAAGTAGCGAAACTTGCCTCTTAAAGCATATGATTATGTTGAGAAAAATATTGAATTTTAGCATGCTTTTCGAAAACTGAACCTTTCAATGTCGAAAACTAAAACTGAGTATCGAAAACTAGATCTTTGAAAAGGGGCCATAAAAATAAAATTTACACTCTTATGATCACAGAAAAGAGCTCAAAACTAAAAAATATTTAAATAGAAGTTAGAAAAAGTTAAAAGTCAGTTTAAAAATATTTTTTTAACACTGCTCACATGATAATCGTAAAAATCTAGATACACAAACTGTCGTTAACTAGATATTTTATCCTAGTGTATTGCGGCGCAGTTAGTTGATTTGGTGACTGTACAAAATCTGATATCAATCGTTGAACCGGAATGGAAATTGGGTTTTTCTTTCCTTTTTTATATATATAGAATTCTTAAAAGAAAGATTCTTCGATTTTAAATAAATAATGAATCGATTTACACGCAATTAAGTTTGACCATATTTTGATCTGAACACTCTTTAATGTTATCTAAAGAAAGGTTATTGCGACAATAAATTCTTCTTCTTGTTGAACAAAATACCATGTATGTATTTGGTCTTAGAAAAGCAGGGCCAGCAGATTGCTATTGAAATATTTACCAAGAGTCTCCAATTCATTTTGCATTTTTTCGATTATGAAATTTGGACAATTCATCTGATAAAATAATGCTGTATCATCTGTAAATAATCTTGGGGTCCCATGTTACGGCAGGTTGTAAAGGTCATCGATACATTCTAGAAAAAGTAGTGGCCCAATACTACGCACTTATTGCACACCCACTTCAATTCGTCCCTACCAGCTATTTATTCGATCAATAGAAACAAACTGTTTCCGTCCTGTAAGGTAGCCTTTTATGATTTTATTGGCAACTTTTCTTATCCCACAGTGATCCAGAATGTCGTGGTCGAGCGTGTCAAAGGGTATTTTGAGTCCAGAAACAATCCTCACACCACCAACTATAATTATTATTGCAAAACATCGTTTGGCAGGCTCCCACTCAAAATGGATCCTTTTAGCACTATCGTTTTTTTGGATAAAAAATCTCATAGGTTTTCTATCGTTTCGGAAAGATTAGTTTTTACATTTTGTTCCGAATCAATTTGATAATTAGAACTATATTAGGGTAGATACTCTAGATTTCGACAGGAGCTAGTTTTTGACAAATTTTTAATGAAATGCTTATCTTTCTATTTGGTGGCTCAAGCTATCTATGTTCACATTTTTCTATTTTTTCTCTCCCACTTTAGTATATGTTGAATATCAAAATACTTCTGAATAAGTTGTTGAATAGTTGTAAATCAATCATTTAAAAATAACATTCTTATCACCTGTAAATTCAATGCCAGTGACCAAATAAGAATGATTTTGAATCACGAAAAAACTCCCCTTTTATTTGATTAAAAGCAACATAAAAGGAATCAATGGATGGATAAGGTACTGAAATCAATCTTTTGGGTAATTTATTATATATTTTTGCTAACATTTAATGAAATTTCAACTATTTATTTGAGCTGTCGAAAACTAGCGCTGATAATTCACCTAATAATTTATTTTTCGACACCCATTTTCTTGGGTATGTTTATAATATGTCCATGGTATAATAAACGCCGTGAAGTAGGCAAGCAATTCCAATATGCAAATATTCATATTCCTGAGCTAACAAAGGAGGTGGAAATATGCTTGTCGAAAACTAAAACTATTTGTGTCGAAAACTGAAATTGGATGTCGAAAACTAAATCATAGAGAGGTTTAAGTAAAAGGATAATAAAAACGTTGTTTTGAAACTTTTGATCAATAAAAAAGGTAGAGAATGAAGAAAAAAAGCGGATTCACATAACCAATCATATTTAAAATAAAAAACTTTAGCCAATTAATTTATTAACATGTTTTTTCTGGCAAAACAAGCAAAAACTGTCGAAATCTAGGTATTTTACCCTATATGGTTAAAAAGTCTCATAGTTTTTCTATGGTTTCGGAGAGATTTATTTTTTAATTTTATTCCGAATCAATTTGATAATTAGAACTATATTTATATCTTTAGTTTGAGTCAATTAGTTAACTCAGCTGGGAAACACTGCCCCGAAATCCAATCAGCCAAATCTTCGTGGTGACGCAAAATGCCACATTACACAATTTAGACATCGCATCGCGGTGCTGAATCGCGTAAAGTCACCTCCAGTAAGAATGTGTGTACAACAGCTTAAAAATTGAGTTTAGCTACTCATTTTTTCCGCGCCTGTTTCCACCATCTTTGAAAGGAAAAACACCGGGCCAAGGATAACATCTCGGATAAGTTCGAGTCATGTTTCCTGAACGTACTGAAACGAATGTGTGATGCCATAGGATAGTACCTCTACACCAAACCAAACCAAGACCCGGCGCCTGGAGTGAGGACGATTTTTGTAAATTGACTTTGCCAACTGGAAAATTACATCTTTCGTTGAGGTTTTTCGACAATCTCCTCGACTCAACCGAAACAAAAAATGGGGAGGAGCCACGAGATTTGCATGATGTTTAGTCTCCTCCCTCTGCCTCGAAACCGACTACGTTAAGGCTAAGTTGAAAAATGATATCGTACTAAGCTGAGTGATGTGAGTTCGTCCTTGCTTTCAAACTCTGCTCATCCCACAGACAGTCACAAGCACACACGCACACATGAACGAGGAAGGAGATTTGCGGTTGGTGGGTGATCTTTGGCCAAAACGAGGCCTTCAGCTGATGCTGCCTTCTTCCTGCAGCAGATGAATGGCGGATCGTTTGAAGTTTTAATGGGCCGTTCTTATCCTGTGTTCTGTGTAGGTTTCTGTGTTGTTTGTTTGTTTTCTTAGAGCGTCACGAGGACAAAACGAACGAAAAACTTGTGCGGTTTGCCATCGAAGAATTAATTGCAGTTTAGCGGCAAACTTTGGCTCGGGGATCAATCTTCCCTATCAGTTTCGTGGATTTGTTCGGTTTTTCCAGGAGTTGTTGGATGAGAACGCCCGAAGTTGAATTTGGCAACTAATTTTTTTGCATGAAGTCATTGATAGGTGAAGTTTCTTCGGGAGCTCAATTTTAATTTTTAATGCTACCTATAATGAATGATCTAATTTGAATTTTTGACTAAATTTTACCATACCTCGATTTAAACTGCTGAAATTTATGCTGCTGAGCCATCATTATGTTTCAAAATCACTTCACACAACAGCCAAGGACAGATTTTACAGCTTTATTTTTCTCACCCCCTGATTTCCCTCTGAATTTTCTTCGAACACAATTTTTCTTCACTCTTTTGCCCAACCCAGCACTTGCAGATGATATGTTTTCACTTCAACAAACTTTTCACTTTATTTTTAATTGATTTCCCTCGAAAATACTTCACAGATAACCGCAACAATCGCAAACTCACTTGCTGAGAGCACCCCCCAAACTTTTCTTTACGCACCACTTTTGCGATACGCTCGAAGGTTCTAAAATATGCACGTAATACCGAACCGAAAAAATTAAACTATCAGACCGCTCAAAAACGCACCGAATTCGGAATAACGCTTAAAAGTCAATAAAAAAAATCACGACGGAAAACGCCGAACGAGATAAAGAAAAAAAAAGCCGTTCTCAAAGAAAAACACACCTTTGGCGGAGATCAGTCGTTTCGTTTGGGATCACGATTCGCGAATAATGGAGCGCATCGATTTCTTCAGCTGATGCTGACTGGGTGGCACGGGTGTAGAGCGGCTTTTTTTCTTGCTTGTAGGTATTTTTGTTGTTTTCCTTGCCGCCGAGCGGCGATACTGTGATTTTTGTTTTTTTTTTTTTCGTTCGATCCGATCCTCTCTGATACTTATTACTCACCCACCTCGCTTGAATGATACTCACTCGGTTCTAGGTGAGGATGTGTCGTTTTTGAATTTCGTCGAATTAATTGTATTGAGTCAATCGATGCTACTGACAAATACGCAAAAAAGCCTGCTTGATAATGCGTTTTCGAAATTTATAAAGTTAAAATCAATCCTATAAAGCAGTTCAATAGGTATAAGAATTTATTTTATTTTCAAAATGTTAATAAAAAAACAACATATTTATTTCCAACGAAATTACTAAAGATTAATTGTGCCATCTTTTGAACATTCTTTCTATTGAAACTTGGAGCAAGTTCACTGGTGTTGGGAAAAAGTAGTAGAAATTTGATATTTTGAAAATTTTACCATGCAAAAATATTTTCAAGATCTTTGGGTGTTGTATTTTTTACAGCACTGTTTCTATTTCAGCCGTATGTGATAGAAATATTGCTATTTTTGCATCACAGCATGCCGCCGCCCGTGGCGTAGGGGATAACATTCAAGTCTTCTAAGTCAGGGGGTATGAGATCGAATCCCGGTCACGGCATACATAGTTCACTTTCGGTGGGTTGATGGTTTTAGCATTTGTAAGATGCTAGCCATCATATCCTCGAAAGATGACGCTTAGAGTTAAGAAAAAAGGAATCTCTTCGAGGAAACATCATGTTTATAGAGATCCTGTATGTATTTGTGTTCGTTTAAAAAAAAAAAAACTACAACACGTGTTGTTAAAAAACTTGAAGGCCACAGATCTTGAAAATGTTTTTGCATGGCGAAATTGGCAAAAATGTGCTAAAAGTAACCAAACTTCTACCACTTTTTTCCAACACCAGTGAACTTGCTGTTATATGTGTTAAAATATGTTAAACTTATAGCTTTTGAAATTGTTTTTAAAGCACGGGGTGACAATGAAGTCCCCGTACTTTTAAAAACCTTGGCAACAACTTCAAAAGAAAAAAAAAATAAGTTTTGCTCAAAATTCTCTCTAACGACCTCAATTCATTCCTTCAGTCAGTTGCGGATGCTTCCGACGATGCTCGCTGGCACTTTTCCCGTACATTCACGCTATCAGTGCCATTTTTAGCTCACCTCCGGTACTACATCGTAAATCTGAGAGTTTTACAACAAGATGATTTACATGGGATGTTCCTTTAGGTATGGTCCTGTAATAGGCGGTTTTCCCGGATATTTATAAACAAATTTTGGAAAAGTCCGGTCCAGCCCGGTTACCCAGATTTCATTGAAAAAAGCCCGGATTTTGTCCAGATTTATTCACTTTATTTTCTAAATTCAACAAAAAATAACCAATTGTGTAGTAAAAATATTTTACTCAAGCTTACTAAATGAAACTTTTTGAGCAAGTTTTATAAAAACAATAATAAAAGGTTAACAGCTTAAAGCTTAAAATAAGTTATTTTTTCTTGATTTTTGATGAGTAATCCCTGAGTATTGCCGGAGTTTGGGTCGACAATTATGAAATCAAATGCCTGGATTTTGCCAGGTATTCTGATAAAATAGCCCGGATTTGTCCGGCTAGGATACGTGCTGAAAAAATTCTGGCAACCTTATTCATACATTCTGAAGCTGTGAATCCATCTGGACCAAATTGCTCCGTTGTGCATGGCTTCAGTACGTCACGCAGGATCCGATGCTGATTGGTTAGCAGAATGGATCTTGAAGTTTCACCCACAAGGTCCTTCCAGGGATACAGGTTCGATGATTTTCATGAAAAAAGCCACAAAATTTTTGAGGATTTCTTTTGCTTTAGAATGCTTCTGCTGACCCTCCTTGAGCAATTGGTGGTAGTGAAATGGCACAGTTGTAAAAATCTTGTCGTTGTTGAAGAAAACCCCGTGAAGAATTTTGGAGCAAGCAGCGTCATAGGCATGTTCTAATTACTGAAATAATGTATGGACGTCGGCAGCAGGTATTTAAATTTTTATTACTTGGTCTTTGGATAAGGAATTACCATACAGACAAATTTCTTAAAACTAAGTTATTCTACTCATGTCTAGTTTAAATTTACGCTTACGCACATTGAAATCAAACAAATGGTACACTACATTCAAACGTTCACAGCATATGTCGATTGGGTGGTTTCGACCATAAGAAGTACGGTGGTAAGATATACAGAAAAACTGGCGTTGTCGGAGTGTCCTCGTGGATACGTATAAATTGATACGGTGGAGTACGTAAGAGGAGTCACAATAAGTCAGGGTGTCAAAAATAAAAGTTATCAGAAGTTCGGTATGGCGTTTTTCGAGCGTAGCCAGATTTACAAGGGCGCATAAACATTTGTTTGTAAGACGGAAGAAGAAACAGTTCAGTCCAGGGAAGGCGTTGTAAAGCATACCTAAAACTATGTACGTAGAATCCGTTCGAGGCGGTAACACTGTGTGCTCTGAAAGGGAGCCCATTTTGTTTCGTAGGGGAAAGGTTTCCTTAATGCGCCTATCGGGTGAATTGACCCTACAGCTATTTTATGAAATGGCTGACTAGACAGCTTATCTGACCAGTGCATTTTGAGGATGATACGCTTAAAACATAGGGCAACAAAGAATTTTATGAAAATACAAACTCAAAAAAATTTAAAAAATCATACAAGGTTTTGATACATTTTGATGTAATATTTCGACTTTAAAAAATTATACGTAAAGAAGCTTAAAACAAACACTAGGATGGTTTTTGTTTCTTTCTAAAATGAACTCAAGAAATATTTCAGCTTTTTTGGAGGTTTAATAATGATTTTATAGTGGAATAATAGAGTGTTTTTGTATGCCCCCATCATGTTTGTAAAATGCCTCCATTCTAAAATAACAGGTTAAATAGAATAAATAAACGATTTTTATTATTGAACCTCCAAATCTAAGCTCTGAATAACATCTTAAGAGAGAATTGAAGATCTAAAAACAGATTTGATAAAGTTTTTCTCATGGCTGAACTGCCTCCATAGTATGGCAACCCTAACTTTTGTTTAATTCCACAAAAATATAATATACATAGATTTTTAAAAAACTTCAGCTTTATCGTACGGAAATTATTACTTTCTAGCAGTTTCAATGAAATTATACGGAAATATTGCCCAAAAAACAAAATTTTTGTTCAAAACATAAATAGGCGCATTTAGCCCGCTCGGTTTGAGCTTCGGCATTTTTGACAACAATTAAAATAAAATCGTTTTCTTGGAAACACAAGAAAATTTTAACATAAAAATTACTCCAATGTATAGTAAACAGATGCCTGCACACGTGTATATAGTTTTTGTACTCATATTCGATGTGATATTTGATTAAATCAGTGTGTGCTTAATAGGCGCATATAGCCCGCTTCTCCCCTACTGATGCGTTCTATGCGTAAATTCTCGGTATTTCGACGCAGAAATTCTTATGCAGAAAAACCCCTCGTGGAAGTAATTGCAATGTGAGTATGCTATCGATCTTTACTCCGAGATCTAATATGGAATTCACGTTTCCAGATACATACCAGATAGACGGTGATCGAAATTGACGATATTTCGTGTGCAGGTAAAATTCATAACCTAGCATTTTTTTGCATTAGCCTGCATCCCGTCCAAGCTACACCAGCTTTCAAGCCTAGCGATATCAGATCAGATCATTTGTATTGAAAAATAGCTGTCCGAGGTGGTTTCCTAGGGGTACTCTTGACGATTTTTCGAATATACAAGATCGTGATTTTTTGTGAAAGCGCAGCGATTTGTCAGAAACGACTTAATCCACTCGAGCGACCAAGTTTCAAAACCAAGTCAGTCCATCTTTCTTATAAGTATCTCGTGTGGAACGCGGTTGAAAGCATTTTCAAAATCGATATAAATCGAGTCCACTTGACAACCTTTCTCTAAGCTATTGCTGATTGAGCTTACGTTACAAATCAAGTTGCTATCAGTCGACCTTTTCTTCACAAAGCCATGATTCGAATATCAAAGGTTTAACGGCGGCGTACAGTCTTTCTCGATTAAAGCTTCGTATACTTTGGAGATAGAATTCAAAATTGAGAAGTGACGGTATTTTTCGATTTGAATATTGGAGAAATAGCCGCGATTTTTCATGCGCTAGGGAACGATCTTTCATTAAGTGACCGATTTAGAATACTACAAATCGGACCGGCTAGAGATGCAGTACAAACACAATATTTTAAAATCTTTTCGCTTCTTGTTATTAAAATGCTTCCAAAACGATGAGACATCTTTTTTAGGCGTTTTCTGAAGATGCGAGATGTGTTGGCGTTAAAGCACGTCGTTAAGGTTTTTTAATTCACGTTCCAGGTGTCTCAGGTGTCATCCACAGTTTTCAGAATGATATCGATTAACGCGTTTTCGTGCCTTTCGTAGCTGATTGCGTAATCGTCTAAGATTGGCATTCCACCAAGGACATTTCGTTGATTAAATCTTCAAATTGAAAACTTCTAAGAAGCAGGAAGACTCAACATCGCTTGCTGCCTTTAAAAATTTCCAGTTTGTTGAGTCGAGCGCAGTTGCAACCAGTTCGAAGTTATATCTCTGCCACTCAAAATCAAGTTCTCCGACGGGCTTTTCTAAGGGGCTTAGATCTTGATCAACTTCGATGCATAAGATATACGGTTTATGATGGCTATGTAATTATTGGAACGGCAGATTCTAAGATAGACAAGTTGACGGTTACAAATACAAAGTCTAGGAAACGCTTATTGTTGTTCGATATGCTGCAGATCTGGTTCAAACCAGCGGAAAATAGTGTATCAATCAATAGAATTTTAACTTCAGATAAAGCGTTCATTGGCAAATAACTATTAAGATCTTGATCCATTGTAGATGAGAACGATTATAATCCCCAAAAACTATAACTGTGTTCAACGCGATTATTCTTTTTCCTGTTTGTTGAACAGCGGTAGAATGGGATTCTCAGTTACGGAGGCAGCTGTTAGACCTGAGATAAATACAGCACAGATAAAGCAAACTCATGTTGATTTTTACTTTTAATACAATTTGTTCCAGATGTTCACAGTTTTGCAAGGCGACAGGGATCGCATTCAGTTTATTTTTCATAGCAATTGTGCTTCATAGTGCTCGTCTCAGAGTAACGGTTGTAGTTCGATGATAGCCCACTGTCTTGAATTTTGTGATCTAGCTAAGTTTCAGTGATCAAAATGCAGTCATGATCACTGGCAGAAAGTGCGTTGTGGAAAGAAAACAGCCTTTGTTCGCATACCACCTGCATTTCGGTATTGTAGAGAAATATTGTAGCGGAGAAGTTGAATCGGCACTTCAGGGGCCTTGCGCCTTCTATAATGTTTACTATGAACCACCTTTTTTCCCAAATCAAGGCTATTTTGGATTATGATTTCACTCCGTTGTGTTGTGAGCCTACTTGCATTCAACAACCAGGGTATATACCGTGGTTGAATTAAAAGGAATCTTTCGATTGCTTTGATTCAGTTTATGATTTCTTTTTCTTGGAGTTTACATTTTGAAGTGCTTTACAGGGAGCACAGTTGCATTTGGAGGCAGCTTATTTTGTATATTTAGCCATCTATCGTGTCGATAGTTATGGATCATTGACTGATTAGCAGAACTTTGCAGATCGTCAGCTTCCTTCAGTACAAGATATCAGTTGACTTGAGTTGACTTGTCAACGAAAAGTTTCTGGCTAGAAACCTACCAGGTGAATTCGTTTTTCTGTCCATTACGATTTTAATTTAAAAAATTTCCTCACTACTGGTTAAAATATTTTGAACCCGGTTTGACCACCGTATTTTGATTATTTTTCCGGTGGGCAGCTTTGCTACCATCTAGAAATGGAGTCAGGCCTGTAAATTAGTTATCTAGATGAACCAGTTGGATTTTATTCCTTTTTTATCACTTTCTCTAATGAAATTTTCGGGTTGCAATATTCAAATTTTACCGATTTTTGATCGAAAAGCTGATTTTCATCTATTGTTGAGTCTTCCACTGGGACTTCACAGTTTTTTTTCTCGACACTGCTCAAAAAATTTTGTCAATAATTTTCTGTATTGAGCGCTATCTCAAAAAAACCTTTTGACAGATTGTCATCAAATTTGGCACACGTACATACTACATTATTAGGTAGCTTTACTTTTATTCAAAATTTGCTCGATTATTTCTCTATTTGGTAAAAAAAAACTTATGGGTGCCACCCTCTCCCTTTTAAAGCTCCCCACTGAAGAGAAAGGAAGAGTCTAAATTCACCATGGGTGTGCGAATTCACCGCAGTTTCTGCCTAAGTTTGTGTTCACATGCATTCTTAGATTATTAGGTTCGATATACCCGGACCCCACGGCCCCGTATGAACTGAATTGAACCCAGTATGCCTGGCATACCAAAACCAGACTCGCGCCAACCATTCCGCTAGACCACATCAACGCTTAGTAAGGAAGAGTCTAAATTCTTATTCCCATATAATATCCTATGGCAAATTTCACCCTATTATCTTAAAATGTTATCGAGTTAGGCAAAAAACGTATGAGACCCCTCTTATCGCCCTAGTCATCTCCCCACTGGAAGGTTCCCGAATAAGCGTAGCAACATTTCTCCATCCCAAAAACCCTACCTTACTAAAGTTGGTGTATGAAGTTCCCGTCTCCTCTTCCTATCTCTCTAAATGGACAGTACTCGTATAAAAATAAAATCCCATATCGAATTCGGTGCAGACTGATTTATTCTCGACATCTTTAAAACAAACTGTGGTGGGTATCTTCCTATATTTCTAACTGTGATCAGGGAAGAGGTCTTAGACAACCAAAGAGTCTTTTTCCGTATCCAAATATCCTCCCATGCCAAATTTAGTATCATTTGCTCGATTCTTCCACCAGTTATGCAAAAAAAATTATAGGAGCCTTCTCCCCCTTTTTGTTTCTCGTATGAAGTTAGGAAGAGCTTCAAACCATCTTGGGAATATTTCGTACACCCAAATAACCTCACAAGGCAAATTTGTTTCTTCTCGCTTGAGTGTTTATTGAAAATTTGTATAGCACCCTCCTATCTCTCCTAGTTCTCTAACATTTGCTTGAATGGTTCTCAAGTTATGCAAACATTTCTTTTTTTGCTCTGCCCCTTTCTTTGAGAGGGAGGGGTTCCAAATTGTAATAGGAATCTTTTCCCGCCTGAAAAGCAACCACCTGCCAGGTTTCAAGAAAATCGGATCAGTAGTTTGCCAGTCTATAGGGAACAGATAGACAGACAGACAGACAGAAATTCATTTTTGTATATTTTTATATATAGATGGATTCAAAAGAAACTCACAAAACAAAGTGATGCATTTTTTTATCTATACACTGTTTAGTATAGCTGAAATCTTTAATAAAATATGTACATTTAATTAACGGTTTAACATTGCCTAGATATTGGGTATGAAAATATTACAATTGGTCAAATAAGTCCTCAAGTTAGCTCAGGCTATAACATGCCAATGATCCATTTTTTTAAAATTGTTATAATTGAATTATCTTAAATATGTTATAACTATTTGTTAAAGAACATTAAGTATGGTTTTGAAAGCGTGTAGGATTTAAGCTCCATGACCAAATTTTCATATCAAAAGTCCTTTAAATTTTATTTGAACTGGCTTATATTCCGGTTAATAATAATGACAATAGTTTTTCACTTGTGTAAAGAGTTCGTCATAATATCATCAAATAGCATTGTTCTATGAAAATAGTTAAAATTTTTGCACAATTTTGTTGAAAATTTGATCATTATCGAGAAATAAAAAAGCACTATTTGCTTTCTTATATAAAAATCTGTTCATCAAGAAAAAAAAAACCCTTAAAATAAGTTTCACATATTGAAGAGTAAAATAACAACATCCAATTCCATCAATTAAAAATAAATTTTAGTCAAACGGGCGAGGCACATCGACACATCTCAATCCCATTTGACTGAGGTGTTGGTGAAAAGGTAATTTTTCCTTCAAGCAAGCAACACAATTCACGCCATTCTGTAGGTAGTAGATAGTTAGCCTGAGACATCGACGAGACGAGTGATATGTGACTAGCTGATAGGTATCTGGCCATCAGGGATGAATTTCCTCCGCCTTGCTCTGTTTTTTTCCATTCTCTTACCGGACCATCGATTTCACCAAGACCGTCCATCATATCTATCTGTTTGTTTGAGGAGGTTTTTGCGTCAGCACGATCAGAACTTGCTGCAATGAGTTGTTGTTATTGCTGTAATCGGGATGCATCTCGCCTTAGCGGGTGCACATGAATGACGAGGCCCATTTGCATAGCTCGTCCTTAGTTCAGCTGCTCAACGCCAACGCTCTGCGTGCTGTGTCAGATTTTATTTTTGAGGCGGCAGCATCAGTTTCTAGAGTAATGGAAATGGATCGCGAAATAAACTCATCAGGGAAAATTCCTTTCCACTCTATCTCAGGAGAAAGCAGAGGGCGGCGATGATGCTTGGAATGCTATTTCAAGGTCTATCAACTTAATTGGAGCGATGGAAATTGGCGTGATGGAAAACAGATAAATTCCTAATTTTCTCATAGCGAAATTCTTCTTGTAGACAAGGGTGCCTTGAAGATTTTTTTAAATTTTCATGCTATTTTTTGAATGCTTCGTTTTAATTTCTTCAATTTTTATTTGTACTTTTTAGTTAAGTAAAAGAATTTAAATGAGATTGAGAAACGTTGGTGGATACAGAGTCCTTTTATTCTTATTTTTCCAATAAGTACTTTCTCATCTACCCACCATCGGTAGTGAATCACCGTTGTTAATCTCAGCGCGGATGGTTCATTCTAGACCTTCGCCACGGATCAGTCAAGTCGTGATCTCAGCTATCAATCAGCATCTTGATCTCTTTATCTCACGCACTCGTTCACTGTACGTTATGCTTTCAAGCGCTAGACGAGTAGGTAATGTCTCTATTCTCAATCAGTGAGCAATTTCGGCTGGTTCAAAACAAAGCGGCTGTTTTGCGAAGTGAGGTCATTAGGCGAGCCATACAATTTCAATAAGTTTGACAAATTATTGCATTTTAGCTAATGTTTGGTTATCTATTTTGAGTTATTAAGTTAAAATTAAAATTTTAAAAAGCTATCAAATTTTATACACGATACAAGAATTTGGAAAATTTCCGTCTTACTCATCCATCAGTCCTTCTAGAAGGGATCTGACCTAGAATAAAAGTGGGATTAGTCGTCGATTCTATTCGGGGGCTCATCAACTACTTAATCCAACATAAGTAGCTAGAAATATAGAACAGAATACTGCCGGCTCCCTATCTCCTATTTTGCTTTCTTCCCAGACCGCATCCCATCGTTTACAAGATGTTTCAGATGTTTGCAAAGAGTGGAAACGACAAAACAAGACCAAAATAGACGTGGTTAGTCATCGATCTCGAAATAAATCCTGTCAGTCATTCAATGTATTTGGGTAGGAACGTAGTTAAGCAGACTCTTAGTCAGTCTGCCTGGGGGGAAAACAAACGAACGAACGAATGAACGAACGAATTATTCAAAATGTAGTGGAAGAAAAACATTCGGATAATTATCGCTCGTTAACCTGAATGAGAAATAACTGACCTTTGTGTAGAAAGAGGGATAAAAATAGTTAGAAGAGTAAAGATACATTATTTTGAGCATTCATACTTCATAGTTGTTCATAGTTTTAATATTTAAGGAATAATTTTGTTTGAACTGTTTCTGAATCCTTAAATATTTAAGTGTCTGGTAAAAGATTCAATGTTTTAAAGTTTTCTTTAATTCAATCAAAGATTTTAAATTAAATTTGAAGAATATCACTAAAATAGAGGGGTGCTTTCCAATCTCTTCACAATCAAACGAACATAGATGGAAGTAAAAATTTAAATTCAAATTCCGGCGTCTGCTCGCCAGACTGGAACGGTGTCTGCCGGGAAGATAAAATGTTTAAAAAACAGAACAACTCCCAGATATCAACTAGCAATTCTTTTGCCTGGATACGAAACTCCGGAAGTGCATCCTTTCATTATTTATTCAAATGTTGCGCAATACTATCTCGTCCAAACACGACCACATGTATGAGGAAATAAACATTTCTGTAAATCCAGAAGGATACAGTACAATCCACCTACATATTTTTGTACGAATGTATGTTTAAACGTTACGTACAAAGTGCAGGGGGTGATAAAATACACTCGAGAAAACAAGTCGAGAGACCTTTTGTTGAACAAGTGAGTACATATGACTTCCTTCCTTCCCTTGTGATTGTTGATGTTGTTGCGAGGCATCATCATCATCATCAGCAACACAACATCATCGGTAGCAACAGAGCAAACAACATTAACCTGTATCGTGATGATGTGTATCGTAATCAGCATCAACCATACACAATCATCATTGGTAGCTGAAGTGTTACAACCATCGAGAGCATAATTTTTTATTCAAGTATTTATCTTTAAGAAAAGTTTCAATTTTTAACAGTAGGAATTTTTCACGAGATGGTGGTCGAAAATGATAAATTTTGTCAATCTATCCATGGTGAATGAGGTCGTATATTGTTATTTCGCTTGCATTTAATAGCTACTTTAAAGAACGTCATCCATTGCTTAGTCAAAAAAATTATCAGGTAGGAAGCAAAATATTTGTAGTTATAGATTACTTCAACTGGGGGATCATCCAAAACGTTTCAAATTTAATGGCTTATAAAAACTTAATGTTCACAAATAGTTATACTGCTTGTACATAAAATATTTTAAGGTTGATGGGACATATTCAGAAAAATTATTGGTTTCATCAGTTATTTTCAAATTCACAAAACATGCGATTTTCACCCTACTAAGAAAAAAGGGTAAGTTTACCTTTCAAAATTTATAGTTTTTGGCATATTTTTGATTTCACATCGCATAAAGTACCAATTGCAGTAATTTATGATTTTGTCCAAATTAAATTTTACATTTTTTTCTGTCAAAAAGGTTTGCAAAGAAGAAGCATTTTGTGCTGCATACATGTAGAGGAAAAAATACTTCACGGAAAATTAAAAAAGGTTGAATTTACCGAAATGCAAGGTGATTTATTCCACCCATCTTTCTCGGTAACTTTAACTTTTTCGCATTCACCTGGCAAAAAAGTAAATAATATTTAATAATACTTCAAAAATATTTTTAAAAAAAACAAAACTCATTCAAAAATTGATAATTATTCGAGATAAATAGCGACTTTTACCTTATATTTTTTCTTGAAATGTATCACCGTGTATTAAAAAAAAAATAATGGGGCAGGTCCAGGTCAACTTCACCTCACTACGAGGTTAGTTTTACCTTATTTGAATTTACCTTTTTTTCTAGGTGAATTGTACCTTTTAATTCAGCTCAATTCAGGTGAACTTCACCTCGCTACGACCTAGCTTTACCTTTTTAAGATTAAGCTTTTTTTCGGTGAATTGTAACTGTTTTCCCAGTTCGATTCAGGTAAACTTTACCTCACTTTTAGGTGTTACCTTTTCGGCTTTCACGAGCTATCTCGGTGAATGTTAGAATGCTCACCTTGCTATCTCGGTAAATTTTACCTTCTTATTTTTTTCCGTGTACAAATAATTCTAATAGCTGAAATCATAAACTTTATTTAAATTTTAATTATTGGCTTTTTACGGTCTTGGATCTCAATCAAACCACTTATTTTTCGAAATACCCGACTTTTCGACCATTTTTGTGGTCTTTCTCAAGGGAACTGGAAGTTTATTTGAATAATTAGTTTTGAGCATTGTATGTATGTATGAGTTTTGAAATTAACAAATCAATGATGCAAAATAATCATATTCCAGCATTTGAAAACGAGCTAAAAGGTAAATCTTGAATTTGCATTTTAATGCATTTTCGCCCTGACTGTTAACAGAATAAAAAAAAAATTGAAAAAAAAATATGATTGTCAAAAAAACAAAGTTTACGGCATCGAAAAATGTAAAAAGTTGTGCATCTATTGCTCGGATTATTAAATTTTCTATGAGAATCAATCACTTTAAAAAATTATCTCACGATATAAATATTTAAAAATAAAACTTTACCTAGAATTCAAATTCTATTGTCTTAGGGTGGACCAAATTTCAAATTACTCAATACTATTTAAAACACGTTAAATAAATTTAGTGCAATTAATTTGCCATGCAAAAACTTACTTAAAATTTTCAAAAAATAGCTACTCATGTAATCAATCATAAATAAGGGATCACCCCGCTTTGGGATCGCTGTCTTCAAACAAAGTTTTGCTGATCTGGTCAGCTCATTTGAAATCTATGCAGTTGTATTTGCTTTGTACATATTGGTAAAAAAAAATCAGATTAACTTAATCAAAACTTGAGTTTGATAAGTTTAGCAGACATGCTTGGCATCACTCCTCAAATGAGGCCGTTCAGAGTGAGATAATTTTTTTTCTCAGCTCTTCCCAAACTGTGTAGAGTAAGAAATATACACAGTTTATTGAAGTACGCGTAGAAAAAATTAAAATGAAGTGCGCGTTGGTTTCCTCCGGAGTAAGCAAGAGAAGCCTGTCTGTCAGTCTGATATGGATTTCTGCAGAGGTTTATCAAAATTGGACAAGTAAGTCTGTTCACACAAAGAGCCAAGGTAAATTATTTACCAAAGATTCACCAAATCATAAGTTTTTAACTGTATCAAAGCAATAGAAAGATTCTCTTTGATTCAACCACGGTATAAAAAAGTTCAGATTCCGGAATTTCAATTGATCGAAAGAAGATAGTAAGTTGCTTTCGAAATGTCGGTATCTGAACTTTTTTTTCGATCTTTTGATATCTTTCGATATCTTTCGATTGTTTTATGTATGGGAGGTGGGGAATCATCGGCCACTTTTTTGATAAATAAAGGTATAGTTTTAAACATTTCTAATGTATCATTAGGCAATTTTAATTTTTTTAAATGTTAATGAGATATTTTCCAAAAACTCTGACTGCTTTAAAAAAGCAATATTTTATAGAGTTTTAAAAATGATGGGGAGTCGTGGGCCACCACTCCAAATTGATTAAATAACATGCAACGTTTATGAGCTGACTCAAAACTGTAATTTCATAATTCTATACGTTCTTTTGAACCATAATGAAATGAAGAAGAGATTTATGTGTGATCAAATAAATTCGAAAACCAGGCTCGCCAACGATTTGGCAAAATTCATTATATAAGATTTATGTGCATCGATATTCCATTGAATAAAATTTACAGAATATTTTTCTATTCTATTCTACTCTATTTTTATTTGTTAAAAGAGGACTTTAATTTTCGTGGTCATTCACCCTCTCTAAAATATTATTCATAACTCTTCATTAGGGGTAAGAAAACTTTACAGATAGCATAAATGTATTTTAAGTAATGAATGTGTGTGAAAACACCAAAATTAAGGTGGCCCAAGATACCCCACAAGAAATGATTTGAAAATTAGTTGCGCCTGAGTAACTTATTGGTTATTCATGAAAAATCCCTTTCTCATGTGAAAGAGCAAGACAAAACAAAGATAATAAGCGTATGAGCAATTTTTTGTTATGAACTATAAATTTCTCACCGATGCAATTTTCGGGTGCTTATTTAATTTTGTAAGTTATTTTTAGCTAGTTACATAGAAAAAATATTTGCTTACGCAAAGCGACAACGATGACAGTTGGATTGAGATTTTCATCTCAACACACAGCTGAGATATTGACTGTCGACAGACGCGTCTGAGTTAATCTCTGAATTGAGATTTGTAAGACTCGTAAAATCACGAAAATGCCGCAGTCGGTAGAATAAGCACAGAGAGCGCAGGTTGTTAAGGCTGAGGTTGAAAGACAGATTAGCACAGGGAGCGCAGATTTTAAAGGCAGCTACTACGAAAAATATGTTTCTGATTCGGTTCCAGAAAGACGGATTTGCTCCAGGCCCGTGCGAAGAACCCGTCCATGGGGGGGGGGGGGGGGGTTTCGAAATTCAAATTTAGCTAAAAATAATAACAATACCAAATTACACGATAAAGAAGGAAATTGATTTCTAGCATCATTTCCTTATTCATTATTTTAACACGAACTCAAAAAATAATAAATTTAAGTGATGAAATGAATCAATCTTTTTTAAACAAATCACAATGAAAGTTTTGAATCAATTATATTTTCGGTCAGTCATTGAAAAAATTTTCAAAATGATGTTCCTTACTCTGAACTAGAAATTTGCTTCAAAATAATTTGTCAGCAGTCTTGTTTTCAAATTTGAAATATGTAAATATTTCCAAAACACAGATTTCAAAATAAATCTTAATACGAATAATGTCCAATAAAAAGGAAAAAAAAATTACCATGATTGATTGTTAGGAAAATGATAATAATTGATATTTATTACTCATCTTAATTTACATTTCTTTTCTCCATTTTAAACTCAAGAGTTGATGTATTTTGAATATGAAAAAAAATAATCGCGATTTGAAATGTGAATTTTCTATAAGGAAAAAAGTTTAAAGATTTATGTTTTACTTTTTAACTTTAAAAAATATATATAAAATTTAAATAGCTTGACTTTAAAATTCAGTAAATTTATTTAAAATTGGGAAAAAACTGTACTATGGCATTCGGTAAACTCGTTTGAAAATTGAAACATAATATTAAGATGAAAAAGATAAGTTCAAAAAGTATTTTTTTTTTTAGAACTCTTAATTACTTGAAGAAGTCTTGAAGAAAATTGTTTAATCATTTAATACTTTTATTTCAAAATGTTTTTTTTTTTGTTGTTTTCAAGTTTTGTCAAAAAGAGTCCAGAACTTCCTTAAAAGATTTTTACCTATTTTGAAAAGTTATTTCAATAACAGCTGATCACTGATAGAAAGATTGCATATTTAGATTCAGGGCACTCAAGTTAGACAAAATAACTTTTTTAAATTCATTTACCTTGGAAAAATGTAGAGTTTGTGATCTTGTGTTATCTATCAAAACTTTTCAAACCTGATGTTTAGCAAGAACAAGAAATACAAAATGTAATAAAGACTGAAATTGGTTTCTTTAAGACTATTTCATATCAGCATAACATTTTTAATGCCTTAACCGTTTTGCCTTTCTTACAGAAAGGTTTGGTTATCGGTCGATTGGGGAGATCATTAATTATGGGTCTTAGGCATACCTTTATAGGTACCTATCGACTCAGCTCGACGAGTTCTGTTGATGTCTGTGGATTTGTATGTGCCATTTTAAAAATGTCAAGAACGTTTTTGCGAAACTGGGCTGCACAATTAAAATGATTTTAGTCTCAAAAGAATGCATTTTTTTTTCTACACAACCCTTTCAAAAACGGGAAAAAAACAAAATAGTTGAAACAAGTTTTTTACGAAATGCATATTATACAAATTATGGCATAAAAAAAAGTTGCTAGTGGCGCCTCGAAGCAGCAGCACCAGCAATTATTCGATTATATTGATGATAACAAAAAAATAAAACTTCTGTCATGAGAATCGATTCCAAAACCTTCATCTCATAAGTCACCAACGCTATCCAGTAGGCTATTGGTACGCTTAAGATTGAGACGCTAAAACTGAAATGGGTTACAGGTATTACTAAGACGCTCCGTTTTCTGGGCAGATTCTCAGTCTACTGGTGCAAATACGGCAACAGCGGAAAATATAATTAACACGTTTAGCTTTTCAATGCAGCAAATGGCGGCTTACCGTTTCCTTCCCTTCAGAGACCTATGTTCGGGCATTAACAAAAAGCAGAGCCGTACAGAAAACTGCGTTGGGGGGAATTCATTCGAAGATTTTAGACCTTGTTTTTTTTAACCATACTTGATCATTCAGCATACTCATACATAATTGAGATTCAGAATTTAGATTTCAGAATTCTGAATGTAGATGTAAAATTTAGATTCATCAGAACATCTGTAAATTTTCTCCTCACTATCTATTCATCATTATCAAGTTTCAATTCTGACATTTTTTCTCCAAGAACATAAATTTTCACCGGTATGCCGAAACACAAATTTACAAAAATCAATGAACGGCGGTTAACTTTTCTTAAAATATCTTAAGAATTCAGATTAAGAACTCATATCCAAAATTCAGATTCAGATTGAAAATTCAGATTCTGAATAGGGTAGGGGAAGTTTTGTGGGAATATTTTGTATTACGCATGGTTGAGCTCTAAAAAAGGTATCATCCAAGCCACGCGTAACCGCTAGCCATCAACACTGTAGTTGGTTTGATCTATCGAGTTGAAAAAAAATTAAAAATAAATCAGCAAGAATCAAACTTGTGACCAGCTGCGCGAGAGTTTGGAACGCTACCACAACTCCACGTCAGCTTATGATTTCAAAGAGAATTAAACATTTTAAATACCAGTCCTTCCTTCTATAAAACAAACTCCTAAAATGCCAGTTCGCTTTCCCTCAAAAAAAACTTACTAGACATGGTTTGGTACCTTTTTTTAAATTGATTTTGGATATTCCCATACATATGTCAAGGAAAGTAAATTTATCTTTCTATTTCTGTTGCTTCTTTTACTCAATCGTATGAGGTAATATATTTCATGTAAGCTTAACTTTGCAATCCAATCTATCCCAATAAAGATTCCAATAATAAAGAAATTATTATAGTTATTCAATTAAAAAAATCAGCTATAAAAATTTTTCAATACAAAACCCTAACTTAATCCCACTATATCATTCAAAGTAATAAAATTACACCAAATAACCTATACCCTCTACAAATCCACATCCTTTTGTACTAGTATATACTGCATTATTGACAACTGTCCATCAGAAACCATTATCGCTAGCGACGATCAAAGTATTAAATAGCGTATGTTAACACCACACCTCAGTGATAATTTTGAAATGCACAACAATGAAAGTGTGTTTGGCATCCCTGTGAGACATCAAAGAGAAACGTCAAAAGTACGGCCATCGTTGTTTTGTTTTGGCGCTGTTCTTCGTTCGGCAGCTGTTTTCGGCGCTATGTTTGTTTCTCATCGGTTCGGTTCGGTCGACAGGTGCTTGCGTGCGCGGCGAGTGAAATCCAGGCAAGGAAGTTATCATCGAGCTGCTGCAGGAGTGTTTGCCGCAGCAAAGCACCCCCAATCCGGAACATTATCTGCTTGGGTTTGAAATTAGCAAAGAACTGCGACTCATCAATTTGCAGCAAAAGGGGGGTGTTCAATTTCCCGACCAGCTGCGCCTTATTTTGCCGTTGGATCAAGACTTGGAGGTAGGTTTGTGGTTTATTTTTGTGTTTTGTTGTTTTTAGCATTTTTTTTGTTGTAGGCCAACCCAATTCCTCAGCCCAAGAGCGACTGATCGTGCATGGCTATTCTCGTTGAAATATGGTCTGCTACAATTCTCGCTTCCGGAGGTGAGCTGCGTTTCTTTCGGTCCTGTAACGATTTCCTGTGTCGGCACGTTAATGAGCCTTCGTTTGCGATCAATGCGCGGACCATCAACAGTCTCCATGTACCGAATAAGATGATTGATCTGTTGATGATGATATGTGGACTCCTTTCAAGCATCTGTACAACAGCATCGATTTCTTGGTCCGGCCATCAAGTTCGGGAACGGAAAAGAGTTGTGCCAATCTGGATGCGTTGCTGCGGAAGCAGAATTTTACGACCATGTTGAAGAACCCTCCAAAGAATGGGCCTTATTTTGCCTTTGGATCAAAACTTGGAGGTAGGTTTGTGGTTTATTTTTGTGTTTTGTTGTTTTTAGCATTTTTTTTTTGTAGGCCAACCCAATTTCTCAGCCCAAGAGCGACTGATCGTGCACGGCTATTCTCGTTGAAATATGGTCTGCTACAATTCTCGCTTCCGGAGGTGATTCTACGTTTCCTTCGGTCCTGTAACGATTTCCTGCGTCGGCACGTTAATGAGCCTTCGTTTGCGATCAATGCGCGGACCATCAACAGTCTCCATGTACCGAATAAGATGACCGGTCTGTTGCGCTGTGTTGATGATGATATGTGGACTCCTTTCAAGCATCTGTTCAACA
Source organism: Uranotaenia lowii (assembly GCF_029784155.1). Classification (NCBI taxonomy): domain Eukaryota; kingdom Metazoa; phylum Arthropoda; class Insecta; order Diptera; family Culicidae; genus Uranotaenia; species Uranotaenia lowii. Next base: position 5,521,490 of record NC_073693.1, on the reverse strand, counting down.
GCATCGATTTCTTGGTCCGGCCATCAAGTTCGGGAACGGAACAGAGTGGTGCCAATCTGGATGCGTTGCTGCGGAAGTAGAATTTTACGACCATGTTGAAGAACCCTCCAAAGAATGGGCCTTATTTTGCCTTTGGATCAAGACTTGGAGGTAGGTTTGTGGTTTATTTTAGTGTTTTGTTGTTTTAGGCATTTTTTTTTTGTAGGCCAACCCAATTTCTCAGCCCAAGAGCGACTGATCGTGCACGGCTATTCTCGTTGAAATATGGTCTGCTACAATTCTCGCTTACGGAGGTGATTCTACGTTTCCTTCGGTCCTGTAACGATTACCTGTGTCGGCACGTTAATGAGCCTTCGTTTGCGATCAATGCGCGGACCATCAACAGTCTCCATGTACTGAATAAAATGAGCGGTCTGTTGCGGTGTGTTGAGGATGATATTGCCTTCTTACAGATTCAGCTATCGGTTAATTGACCCCATTTCAACTGGTACTTATCAAGTCAGCCTAACAAGCTACGACAATGACTGTATTGATGTGTGTAGGTTTTTTGTATCTATTCTCAATGTTTAGCGAAACTGGCCAGCACAATTTAAATAGTTTTAGTCTGTAAAGCATAGCTTTTCTTCCTTCCCAAACTATAAAAGAACGGAAAAAGTATTTGAAATAAGTTTTAAATTTTTCAATTTGATTAAGATATTATACTCGTGTTGGCTCCATAAACGGTAGCCAATTGATCATGTCAGCATACTCATACATAATTGAGATTCAGAATTTAAATCTCAGAATTCTGAATTAAGATTTAAAATTTAGATCCATCAGAATATCTGTAAATTTTCTCCTCACTTTCTATCCATCTTTATCAATTTTCAATTCTGATATTTTTTTCTCCAAGAATATAAATTTTCAGCGGTATGCCGAAAAATAAATTTACAAAAATCAATAAACGGTCGTTAACTTTTCTTCAAATATCTCAAGAATTCAGATACAAAATTCAGATTGATATTGAGAATTCAGATTCTGAATAAGGTAGTGGAGGTTTTGTGGGAATATTTTGTATTACGCATGGTTGAGCTCTAAAAAAGGTATCATCCAAGCCACGCGTAACCGCTAGCCATCAACACTGTAGTTGGTTTGATATATCGAGTTGAAAAAAATTAAAAAATAAATCAGCGAGAATCAAACTTGTGACCAGCTGCGCGAGAGTTTGGAATGCTACCACAACTCCACGTCTGCTTATGATTTTCAGGGAGAATTAAACAATTTAAATGCAAGTCCTTCCATCCATAAAACAAACTCTTGAAATGCCAGTTAGCTTTCCCTCAAAAAAACGTACTAGTCATGGTTTGGTACCTTTTTTGCCTTTCTAACAGAAAGGTTTGGTTATCGGTCGATTTGAGAGATCATTAATTATGGGTCTTAGACATACCTTTATAGGTACCTATCGACTCAGCTCGACGAGTTCTGTTGATGTCCGTGGATTTGTATGTGCCATTTTAAAAATGTCAAGAACGTTTTTGCGAAACTGGGCTGCACAATTAAAATGATTTTAGTCTTAAAAGAATGCATTTTTTTTTCTACACAACCCTTTCAAAAACGGGAAAAAAACAAAATAGTTGAAACCGTTTTCTTTACCAAATACATATCATACTTATTATGGCATATAAAAAAGTTGCTAGTGGCGCCTCGAAGCAGCAGCACCAGCAATCATTTATAAATTGGAGATAATCAAAATAAAAAAATAATATTTATTAACTCGAGACTTGAACCAAAACCCTTCAGATTCAAAGTTTCAAGCGCTATCCAATAAACCATCGGCACGCTTGATAGAGAGCGGCTCAAACTCAAATAGGTAAAAGGCATTACTAAGACGCACCGTGGTCTGGGCAGTTTCTCAGTCTGCTGGGGCAAATACGGCAACAGTGTTTATATCTTACACTTCTTGCTTTTCAATGCAGCAAATGGCGGATGGGCGTTTCCTTCAGAGTCCGCCATGCCTATAGACATTATAATTTCATTTATGAAATTATAGTGTCTAAAGCCATGCCGGGTGTCAACAAAATGCAGAGCCGTACAGGAAACTGCGTTGGGGGGGAATTTATATGAAGATCTTATGACCCTCGTTTTTTTTTACCCGTGTTGAAGAATGAATTTATGTTTTTTTTTCATTTCTACATACTCATACATAATTTAGATTCAATTTCAGATGCAGAATTCAGATTAAGTTTTCAAATTCAGGATACAGGTTTAGGAATCAGAATTCAGGATTCAAAATTCAGAATTCAAAATTCAGATTCAGAACTCATATTCAGATTCAGAATTTAGATTCAGAATTCAGATTCAGAATTCAGATTAAGAATTCAGATTCAGAATTCAGATTCAGAATTCAGATTCAGAATTCAGATTCAGAATTCAGATTCAGAATTCAGATTCAGAATTCAGATTCAGAATTCAGAATTCAGATTCAGAATTCAGATTCAGAATTCAGATTCAGAATTCAGATTCAGAATTCAGATTCAGAATTCAGATTCAGAATTCAGATTCAGAATTCAGATTCAGAATTCAGATTCAGAATTCAGATTCAGAATTCAGATTCAGAATTCAGATTCAGAATTCAAATTCAGAATTCAGATTCAGAATTCAGATTCAGAATTCAGATTCAGATTTCAGATTCAGAATTCAGAATCAGAATTCAGAATCAGAATTCAGATTCAGAATTCAGATTCAGAATTTTTGTAAATTTATTTTCGGCATATCGGTGAAAAATTTAGATTCATGGAGAAAGAATATCAGAATTAAAAATTGATGAAGCTGGATGTTGCGAGGTAAAGTATGGTGTACGTTAATAAATTTTCCTTGCAAAAATGTTCTTTCGCTCTTTTCATCATCCGTAAAATTTCTCCTCACTTTATCAATTTTCAATTCTGGAATTGTTTCTCCAAAAATACCAATTTTCACAGTTTTTGATAAATTTGCGATGACTTAAAAATCATTACGCATGAAAACACGATTTTGTTTTGTGAAAACTTTTATTCACAATTTTTCTGAAATTAAGTTTGCTGCATACTTTTAGGGGTAAAACCATACTATTAAAAGTTGTAAAATCCGAAATCATAAAAAAAAATTTTGGATGAAAGAAATTTCAATGTTGAAAACCGCGTGATGCAAAACAATCAAAATGAGATTTACAAGATTAAGAATTCAGATTCAGAATTCAGATTCAGAATTCAGATTCAGAATTCAGATTCAGAATTCAGATTCAGAATTCAGATTCAGAATTCAGATTCAGAATTCAGATTCAGAATTCAGATTCAGAATTCAGATTCAGAATTCAGATTCAGAATTCAGATTCAGAATTCAGAATTCAGATTCAGAATTCAGATTCAGAATTCAGATTCAGAATTCAGATTCAGAATTCAGATTCAGAATTCCGATTCAGAATTCAGATTCAGAATTCAGATTCAGAATTCAGATTCAGAATTCAGATTCAGAATTCAGATTCAGAATTCAGATTCAGAATTCAGATTCAGAATTCAGATTCAGAATTCAGATTCAGAATTCAGATTCAGAATTCAGATTCAGAATTCCGATTCAGAATTCAGATTCAGAATTCAGATTCAGAATTCAGATTCAGAATTCAGATTCAGAATTCAGATTCAGAATTCAGATTCAGAATTCAGATTCAGAATTCAGATTCAGAATTCAGATTCAGAATTCAGATTCAGAATTCAGATTCAGAATTCAGATTCAGAATTCAGATTCAGAATTCAGATTCAGAATTCAGATTCAGAATTCAGATTCAGAATTCAGATTCAGAATTCAGATTCAGAATTCAGATTCAGAATTCAGATTCAGAATTTAGATTCAGAATTCAGATTCAGAATTCAGATTCAGAATTCAGATTCAGAATTCAGATTCAGAATTCAGATTCAGAGTTCAGATTCAGAATTCAGATTCAGAATTCAGATTCAGAATTCAGATTCAGAATTCAGATTCAGAATTCAGATTCAGAATTCAGATTCAGAATTCAGATTCAGAATTCAGATTCAGAATTCAGATTCAGAATACAGATTTAGAATTCAAATTCAGAGTTCAAATTCAGAATTCAGATTGAGAATTCAGATTTAGAATTCTGATTAAGAATTTGGATTAAGAATTTGGATTAAAGATCAACCTGGAATTTGAAATTGGAACTTATATTCAAATATTAGACTAAGTGTTGTAACTCAAAATTCAAACTTTAGAATCAGAATAAGATTTCAGATTTAGTTTCCAGAATGAGATTAATCATTTAATAGTCATATTACTTTCCCCTCCTTTTGTGGGAATTTTTCCTCTATGCATGGTTGAGCTCTAAAAAAGGTATCATGCTAGGGCACGCGTCACGGCTATCCATCAATATTGTAGTTGGTTTTACTTATTCAGTAAAAAAAAGCATAAAAAAACAGTAAGATTCGAACCGTGACCAGCAACGTGAAAGTTCTGGTTGCTACCACGGCACCATTTCAGCGTGTTATAAATCTTGGAAATTCTACTGTTTTAATACCATTCTTTCCATACATAAAATGAGCTCCTTACATACCAGTTCGCTTTTCCCCAAAAAAACGTATCAGGCATCATTTTTTTTGCCTTTCTAACAGAAAGGTTTGGTTATCGGTCGATTTGAGAGATCATTAATTATGGGTCTTAGGCATACCTTTATAGGTACCTATCGACTCAGCTCGACGAGTTCTGTTGATGTCCGTGGATTTGTATGTGCCATTTTAAAAATGTCTAGAACGTTTTTGCGAAACTGGGCTGCACAATTAAAATGATTTTAGTCTCAAAAGAATGCATTTTTTTTCTACACAACCCTTTCAAAAACGGGAAAAAAACAAAATAGTTGAAACCGTTTTCTTTACCAAATACATATCATACTTATTATGGCATAAAAAAAAGTTGCTAGTGGCGCCTCGAAGCAGCAGCACCAGCAATCATTTATAAATTGAAGATAATCAAAATAAAAAAATAATATTTTTATTAACTCGAGAATTGAACCAAAACCCTTCAGATCCCAAGTTGCAAGCGCTATCCAATAAACCATCGGCACGCTTGATTGAAAGCGGCTCAAACTCAAATAGGTAAAAGGCATTACTAAGACGCACCGTGGTCTGGGCAGTTTCTCAGTCTGCTGGGGCAAATACGGCAACAGTGTTTATATCTTACACTTCTTGCTTTTCAATGCAGCAAATGGCGGATGGGCGTTTCCTTCAGAGTCCGCCATGCCTATAGACATTATAATTTCATTTATGAAATTATAGTGTCTAAAGCCATGCCGGGTGTCAACAAAATGCAGAGCCGTACAGGAAACTGCGTTGGGGGGGAATTTATATGAAGATCTTATGACCCTCGTTTTTTTTACTCGTGTTGAAGAATGAATTTATGTTTTTTTTTTTCATTTCTACATACTCATACATAATTTAGATTCAATTTCAGATGCAGAATTCAGATTCAGTTTTCAAATTCAGGATACAGGTTTAGGAATCAGAATTCAGGATTCAAAATTCAGAATTCAAAATTCAGATTCAGAACTCATATTCAGATTCAGAATTTAGATTCAGAATTCAGATTCAGAATTCAGATTAAGAATTCAGATTCAGAATTCAGATTTAGAATTCAGATTCAGAATTCAGATTCAGAATTCAGATTCAGAATTCAGATTCAGAATTCAGATTCAGAATTCAGATTCAGAATTCAGATTCAGAATTCAGATTCAGAATTCAGATTCAGAATTCAGATTCAGAATTCAGATTCAGAATTCAGATTCAGAATTCAGATTCAGAATTCAGATTCAGAATTCAGATTCAGAATTCAGATTCAGAATTCAGATTCAGAATTCAGATTCAGAATTCAGATTCAGAATTCAGATTCAGAATTCAGATTCAGAATTCAGATTCAGAATTCAGATTCAGAATTCAGATTCAGAATTCAGATTCAGAATTCAGATTCAGAATTCAGATTCAGAATTCAGATTCAGAATTCAGATTCAGAATTCAGATTCAGAATTCAGATTCAGAATTCAGATTCAGAATTCAGATTCAGATTCAGAATTCAGATTCAGAATTCAGATTCAGAATTCAGATTCAGAATTCAGATTCAGAATTCAGATTCAGAATTCAGATTCAGAATTCAGATTCAGAATTCAGATTCAGAATTCAGATTCAGAATTCAGATTCAGAATTCAGATTCAGAATTCAGAATCAGAATTCAGATTCAGAATTCAGATTCAGAATTCAGATTCAGAATTCAGAATCAGAATTCAGAATCAGAATTCAGATTCAGAATTCAGATTCAGAATTTTTGTAAATTTATTTTCGGCATATCGGTGAAAAATTTAGATTCATGGAGAAAGAATATCAGAATTAAAAATTGATGAAGCTGGATGTTGCGAGGTAAAGTATGGTGTACGTTAATAAATTTTCCTTGCAAAAATGTTCTTTCGCTCTTTTCATCATCCGTAAAATTTCTCCTCACTTTATCAATTTTCAATTCTGGAATTGTTTCTCCAAGAATACCAATTTGCACAGTTTTTGATAAATTTGCGATGACTTAAAGATCATTACGCATGAAAACACGATTTTGTTTTGTGAAAACTTTTTTTCACAATTTTTCTGAAATTAAGTTTGCTGCATACTTTTAGGGGTAAAACCATACTATTAAAAGTTGTAAAATCCGAAATCATAAAAAAAAATTTGGATGAAAGAAATTTCAATGTTGAAAACCGTGTGATGCAAAACAATCAAAATGAGATTTACAAGATTAAGAATTCAGATTCAGAATTCAGATTCAGAATTCAGATTCAGAATTCAGATTCAGAATTCAGATTCAGAATTCAGATTCAGAATTCAGATTCAGAATTCAGATTCAGAATTCAGATTCAGAATTCAGATTCAGAATTCAGATTCAGAATTCAGATTCAGAATTCAGATTCAGAATTCAGATTCAGAATTCAGATTCAGAATTCAGATTCAGAATTCAGATCCAGAATTCAGATTCAGAATTCATATTCAGAATTCAGATTCAGAATTCAGATTCAGAATTCCGATTCAGAATTCAGATTCAGAATTCAGATTCAGAATTCAGATTCAGAATTCAGATTCAGAATTCAGATTCAGAATTCAGATTCAGAATTCAGATTCAGAATTCAGATTCAGAATTCAGATTCAGAATTCAGATTCAGAATTTAGATTCAGAATTCAGATTCAGAATTCAGATTCAGAATTCAGATTCAGAATTCAGATTCAGAATTCAGATTCAGAATTCAGATTCAGAATTCAGATTCAGAATTCAGATTCAGAATTAAGATTCAGAATTCAGATTCAGAATTCAGAATTCAGATTCAGAATTCAGATTCAGAATTCAGATTCAGAACTCAGATTCAGAATTCAGATTCAGAATTCAGATTCAGAATTCAGATTCAGAATTCAGATTCAGAATTCAGATTCAGAATACAGATTTAGAATTCAAATTCAGAGTTCAGATTCAGAATTCAGATTGAGAATTCAGATTTAGAATTCTGATTAAGAATTTGGATTAAAGATCAACCTGGAATTTGAAATTGGAACTTATATTCAAATATTAGACTAAGTGTTGTAACTCAAAATTCAAACTTTAGAATCAGAATAAGATTTCAGATTTAGTTTACAGAATGAGATTAATCATTTAATAGTCATATTACTTTCCCCTCCTTTTGTGGGAATTTTTCCTCTATGCATGGTTGAGCTCTAAAAAAGGTATCATGCTAGGGCACGCGTCACGGCTATCCATCAATATTGTAGTTGGTTTTACTTATTCAGTAAAAAAAAAGCATAAAAAAACAGTAAGATTCGAACCGTGACCAGCAACGTGAAAGTTCTGGTTGCTACCACGGCACCATTTCAGCGTGTTATAAATCTTGGAAATTCTACTGTTTAAATACCATTCTTTCCATACATAAAATGAGCTCCTTACATACCAGTTCGCTTTTCCCCAAAAAAACGTATCAGGCATCATTTTTTTATATTGAGATTGGAATTTTTCGTGTTTGAATATCTGAAATCATACTTATATGATTCAGAGGGAAGGAATCTATCATGTATATTCTATATTATTTTATATATTTCCAAATATAATTTAAACTCTGTTAGAAAGGCTCCAATCCACTGTTAAGTGTATTAAATCGGGTTTTTTATATTGAGATTGGAATTTTTCGTGTTTGAATATCTGAAATCATACTTATATGATTCAGAGGGAAGGAATCTATCATGTATATTCTATATTATTTTATATATTTCCAAATATAATTTAAACTCTGTTAGAAAGGCTCCAATCCACTGTTAAATGTATTAAATCGGGTTTTTTAAAATCAGAATTTAAGTAATAATAAGGATATTAGATTTTAGATTTTTTTTTGCTTATTCTGTTGATCATTGTGCATGTTGCATGGTTTTCAACTTTTCGATGTTTAAAATTAGTATTCGATAAATTCATTTTAAAGTTAAAATGGTTCATTTCAAACTCTGTTCTTGTTTAGTTACAATTCTTAATAAATATCCTTTCTAAGTTTAGGGGTTTTGTACGTCAAGTTAAGAGTTTCAATACAAAAGGTTAATTGAATTACAAATCAAAATTTACAATGAAAAATTAGTTTCAAATCGTGAACGTCATGAAGGGTCGTAGAATAAAATGTCTGAAGCCAAGGGTGATTTAAGACTCAATTCCGCCGGAGGCGAGTAAAATTTTTGACTTGCTTGTTAACACTTATTTAAGATCAATCTATCTGATACTACGGTGAAAATTTTACTAGGAAAAAATCTTTATGGGGGGGGGTTAAACTCCTAAAACCCCCCCCGTTCGCACGGCCTTGATTTGCTCAGTATGCACAGATTGAAAGGCTGCTGCTTATTGTTTTTATTTGGCCTTCCGGTGGAAAAAAGAAGGAATTGGTTTAGGAAGCGCAGGTTTTCAAGGCGGATGCTGGTGAATGTTTGTTTTGATTTGGTGTTCCAGTGGAAAAGGTGAATTGGATAAGGAAGCGCAGATGTTTAAGGCTGCTGCTGCTGATTGTTTATTTTTAATTGACCTTCCAATGTAAAAAGGCGAATTGGCTTAGGAAGCGCAGATTTTTAAAGACTGCTGCTGCTAATTGTTTTAATTAATCCTTCTAGTGGAAAAAGACGGAATTGGTTTAAAAAGCACAGATTTTGCAGGCTGCTGCTGCTGACTGTTTGTTTTGATAAGACTTTCCGGTGGATAATAAACGAAAGTGGCTTAGGAAGACTGTTGCTGCTGATTGTTTGCTTTGATTGGACTTTCATTGGAGGTTGTTGATAAGAGTGTGTTCGGAGTGTTCTGGATTTGTTAAACAAAGACGGAAAAGCACAGATTGTAAGGATGATAAGATTCCCAAGTAAGATCAATAGTTTCATAAGACTCCTCAAGCCCCTTATAAAACCAAAACTTTATCTTATAGCCTGTTATACAACTTAAAATGTTACTTGGGATTGTTTTCAGATGATTCCGGCTCTGGTAAACAAAGATAGACAGAACAAAAACACATATTGGGAAAGCCTTTGATAAGAATTGAATGTTGAATTGAGATAACGAATATTAAAAAAAAACTGTTACAGAAAAACCAAAATCGGTAAATAGAAGCATCTATTGGGAAGAAGGATATGCAGAGAATAATCAAAGTTCTATTGATTTGAAAAGTCTGTGCTTAGAATAGATTTTCTAATTAGGAGGAAGGATATTTTTAAATGGATTGATGAGAATGGAATGGAGAATAAAGATGAATGATATTTGGTAAATAAAATATTGTTTAGAAATAAGAAAAGTCCATAATTAAAAAGTTTCAATTAAGAATAGAGGTGAGAAGTTATGTAAAGTTGAGGTGAAGGATATGCAGAAAATAAATTAAATTCAATAATATTTGTATTCGGCAACACTGAAGGTACATAAAAATAAACTTCTATGGCCTAACGTTTGTAATTTTGACAATAGACAAAACATACAAAACAAAGTCAGTCATTGATTTATTCTTGTGAGCGGCAGATGTGTCTGAGTCAATTGAGATTTGTAAGAGCAAGTTCACTGGTATTGGGAGAAAGTGGTTGAAATTTTGACACTTCAAGCACATTTTGAAAATTTCACCATGCGAAAACATTTCAAGATCTGTGGCCTTCAAGAGTTTTTACATCACAGGATGTATTCTCGCATGCTGTGATGCAAAAATAGTAATGTTTCTATCACATACGGCTGGAATAGAAACAGTGCTGTAAAAAAATACAACGCTCAAAGATCTTAAAAACATTTTTGCATTTCAAAATTTTTAAAATGTGTCAAAATTTCTACCATATTCCCCCCAACACAAGTGAACTTGTTCTAAGAACAAGTTCACTCGTGTTGGGAAAAAGTGGTGGAAATTTTGGCACTTCTTGCATATTTTGAAAATTTTGCCATGCAAAAATGTTTTCAAGATCTTTAAGCGTTGTATTTTTTACAGCACTGTTTCTGATCTAGCCGTTTGTGTACATATCATGATAGAAATATTGCTATTTTTGCATCACAGCATGCGAAAATACAACACATGTTGTAAAAAAAAACTCGAAGGCGACAGATCTTGAAAATGTTGAATATCTAAAATGTGCTAAAAGAGTCTAAATTTCTACCACTTAAATCAGCGAAATTATTTGAAACAACCGTTGAAAATTTCCATACCGTTAATCGATTTTGTTGAAACTTACTCAAAAACTTTTTTTGTAGAGAAATGAATCCAACTTAGATGAAATTTCAGGGATTAGATAAGGGAAAAGTGATGTTGAAAAACATGCGAAAAAAAAGGCGCAAGATGTGGGTTCAAGTCTCACCGGGAGACAAGGCGAATTTTTTTCGCATGTTTTTCAACATCAATTTTCCCTTATCTAGTCCCTGAAATTTCATCTAAGTTGGATTCATTTCTCTACAAAAAAAGTTTCGCTGACTGAATGTTTGAGTCAAGACCCATCTTTGGGTCACAATTTAAAAATTACTCAAAAACTTTAATTGTTTTTTGGTTTCTTTGTGAAAATTGTGAAAAAATCCGGGCAATATCCGGACTTTTTTCTCGATATCCGGCCAACCAGGCCGGACCGGACTTTATCAAAATTTTGCATCAAATATCCGAGCAAACCCGGATAAAACCTGGCAATCTGGCAACTTGGCACTGATGAGTGCCAAAAATCCGTGTTTAAACCACCTGTTTATATTCGCCTCTGATGGCATGAATCGAACGCATCAGATCATTGTTTGGTGAAATAAATTAACACATCCATTCACAATACATAAAAAAAAACTTCTTAAGTGGACTGCAATATACTGAACTTTAACTAAATTCAAATTTGGGTTTCTGACTATTGGCCATTCTAGCCTCTGACTATGGCAGCTCGAGCTTCTCACTGTTGCCCAAAATTTCCGAAATCAAAGAAAAATCTATAAAGTCACAGAATTTTTAGCAGATTTTCACCACAGATTCTTTGTCACAGAACACAGAATTTTTATAATATTCACAGATTTCATAGATTTTTAAATTAAGCGCATATTTCCAAAATAATATTTTAAGGTGAACATAAACTTTGAATTTTTTTTACTTTGTTTTGGAAAAACATAATAAGATTGGTAATGTTTTTTTTTATTTTTCTAAAGTTAAATGGAAAAAAATCATGACGTTTCAAAAAAATGTTTGCAAATTTCCATCACAAAATTTTTGGGATGAACTCACAAAAAGTCAGAACTTTTTTCGAAAACGTTGCTGTGTGCCTGTGGCCTCCGATTTGGATGGGAAAAGAGACTGAGGCTAGTTCTGATTTTGCTTTGACCCTTCAGAAAACTCACTTCGTTGCCCTTATCAATTCAAACCCTTCTGTTTTGTCTGGTTAAATTTCTTTTGTCTGGTTAAATTTCCGGATGGGCAATTTATTAGACACCTTGTCTTGTCGACGACGAAAACTTAAGAGAGTATTTTATTGTCTTTTAATAACGATTACAATTTTTACCTCGCAAATTTTAGCAAATTCTTAGCAATGATTCCTGGCAACATTGTAGCGATAGTCCAATAGAATAAATCAGCTAGTATACATCCAGGCGTTTTCACTACACTCAGAAATGAACAAATATAAAAATACTAGCTGATCCCATACGAACTCCGTTTCGCTTTCAACTTGGAAGATGTCATAAACAGTTTGTATGAAAGTCAATTGCCAAGCATTTTCCAGATTCATTGTTAAGTAATAATTGCCAAAATATTGGATGATCACTTCGTCTTTCGTCTGCTACTAAATATAAAAACAGGAATCAAAAACCACGTGTATAAATTTCGACTAAATCATTGCATAACAACGCAATTATTGCCAAAAAGCTAAACCCCTTTCGGGGTCTCCTATAAAAACTTTGATATCTGAAATCGATCGCCCTTCCCTCAAAACTCCCGTGTGCAAATTTTCAAAGCAATCCATTGTATAATAACGTAAACATTTCTAAAAATAGTGAAAAATTAATTTATTTGGACGACCCCTTTCGTCGACTCTGGCAAAATATTTGGCATCTGAGATCTATTGTCCGTCCCTGAAAACTACCGTGTGCAAATTTTCATCCCAATCCGATGTATAATAACGTCGATATTGCAAAACTATTGAAAGGTTTATATGGACGACCCCCTTTGCCGGCCCCTTTAACTGGATTGAACACCTGAAATCCATTGCTCATGTATAATAACGACAATATTGCATCAACAGTGAATAGATGATATGGACGACCCCTTTGGCCGACCCCTGATTTTAGTTCGGATAAGTGAAATCAGTTATTTGTCTATAATAACTCCTATGTGCAAATTTTCATCCCAATCCGATGTATAGAAACGACAATATCACTAAAATACTGAAAATTTAATATGGACGACCCCTTTTGCCGGCCCCTTACACTAAATTGGATACCTCAAATCGATTGCACGTCACTCAAAACTATCGTGTACCAATTTTCAGCTGAATACGATGTATAATAACGTCAATATAGCAAAAACAGCGAACAGTTAATATGGACGACCCCTTTGGCTGTTCCCTTACACAAAATTTGACACCTGAAATCGATTGATCGTCTTTCAAAACACTAATGTGCAAATTTTCAACACAATCCGACGATAAATAACGCCAATATCGTGAAAACAATATTTGTCTTGTATGGACGACCCCCTTCAGAAGGGGTCATCCGAAAATCTGAAAACATTTTTCATCCTTCCTGGTCCTAATGAGTATCCATGCCAAATTTCAGCTCTCTAGCTCTTAAGACGGCTGAGTCTATAGAGGACAAACAAACAAACAAACATACAGAAATTGCTTTTTATATATATAGATTATTTTTCATGTATTTCCACGCTTTACCGTGCCCACTCATAGAGTTATTTCTCTGGGTGTAATTACTGGGATATTTCTCGCCTAGAAATATGTCGGTTATTAAATTTTATGCATTGGGACTATTCGGAAGTGACATTTGGTGGTTGGGGAAAAAAGTTTAGCCGGAGCTTGTAACAAACGCTTAAAGCAGAACTAGCCAAACAAAATCAAACGAAAATCGTACAAGGTCTATGGTCAATGTGCATTATTGACCATAGCATGCAAAACAGGCATATTTTTTCTGTTTATCATGACTTGCTGCCGATTCCATGCTTATAAAATATTATTTAAAAACATTTCCACAAAGGATGGAACCAACATGCAGTCAAGTTGAATACCATGTAGCAACTGACAAATCTAGCACGTACTCACAAACTGGTTAGCAGAGACTCAAACGACAAAAGACAAAGCGTTTGTTTTGGAAAGAAATATCTCGCGGTTATTAAATTTTATGCATTGGATCGTTTCTTGGCTAGAAATGATCGTGAGTCATTATTTTTTAGTGATTTCAGTTTATTATCGTCAGAGAAATAACCGAATACCTGAAAACTAATAATTTTTATATTATTTTCATTTCTGAGTATACCATCTCAGTGTGACCAATAGTGTTGAGATTAAACACATAATTTTTTAAAAGAATTTTTTGTAATTCAATCATTTAATTTCTCTCATTTATCATTTTTCTAAAATTTATCGTCATTCTTAATAATTAAGTTTTTGAATGCGATTATACAATCAACACGACAGCTATTCCCTCTTGATACATCATTCAGCCATCAATGAAGATGTCTCCAAACTGAATTTACTTCGAGACAGGGCAAACGACAGAAAGCCACTTTGCAGCTTCCTGAATATTTCATTCCTACCCAAACTTGTCAAAAGCGAAAGTTGATGATGGTGGTATAGTCAACAAAAAAATCGGTATGTCACGAAAGGCGGCACCACCGCATTACTTGGTCAAAAATTCTCACACAAGATTTCCCGACCACCGAAAAAGAGGAATAAAAAAACAGGCACGAGCCTTTACCCAACCCCCGCACTCTTATCATTCTCACCAAACTGTTAATCTCTTCCGAGTATAGGACAAGTGTCTTACTACCCCTAGGAAGGGAAACGTATGATGGAGTCCAAGGGGGTTTCGGAAGAATTTCGCAAATTGGCTTCGCTCACTCGTTTGTGCTTTCTTGCGAGCGAACTCGAGTGAGCTTGTGTATGTGGATGTGTGGGTAGATGGAAGCTTTCAATTTTCGGCTGAAGCACCCTCGAAGAAGTTTGTAACATGCACTAGAAGGGGTCGGTACACAAAAATGAAGGTAAACTTTGAAGATTTTTGCAAAAAGGTCATCCTCTTATTTCTCAAGTGGTAAACGATATGGTTTACTTTCTTCACCTTTTATCAACAACTCCAGGGGCTAAGTGATGTCTTGATCATTTTAAATTCCACCGGAATTATAGACGGTTACAGGTTGTTATGGGTTGTTTTGCTTTGATTTTTTATCTATTTTTCGTATTGCTATTTTCTGTAGAGCATCGAATTTGTGAGATTTGATTACAGTTTAAACTCATCTAGGAAATTTGGTATTTTCCAAAACACAAACGATATCAGGTTGAAAAATTA
The DNA here is from genome assembly GCF_029784155.1 of Uranotaenia lowii. Classification (NCBI taxonomy): domain Eukaryota; kingdom Metazoa; phylum Arthropoda; class Insecta; order Diptera; family Culicidae; genus Uranotaenia; species Uranotaenia lowii. Next base: position 5,506,433 of record NC_073693.1, on the reverse strand, counting down.
TCACAAAGCATCTTTTATGCTTTATGTCGGAAGCAATGTCAGGTTATCTATCAAAGAAATGCCCGGAATCGGTATCATTTCGCTAGAAGAACCATGATACGGTATGAATTTTCAATCCTTCTCCAATGCGATGATGGTGCAAAAGTGCATCCAATATGCGAACAAACAAACAACGCTTAATCGGATTTCGGAATTAGCTCAGTATATCGGAAATGTCCAGGGAAAGGACAAACAAGAGCAGACAAACGGAAAAACCGCGCTGCCCGGTTGGATTTCTCGAACGACGAGTCCATTGAAAAAGCTGGAATGCAGCAGAGGGGGTGTTGAGATTTGTTTTTTTTTCATCCACAATTTTCATGCATTTATGTGTCATAAATTTCTGATATCCCTGATGGGATTAGCGCTTCTTTGGATTGGGTAAGTCTTGTTGCGAATCTTGTTGTGCTTTATGATAAGTGGATGCTGAAATACCAAAGTGTTTTGCTAAATTTATATGGATATACCTTATACAATAAATAAGTTTTCTTCAAACTTAAATAAGATAACTCAAAAAAACATATTTTTGTTAAAATTTGCACAAAAATGTTTAATAGATTGGTTGAGTTCATTGTAAGAAGTTATTTAATTGGCGTATGGTAAGTGTGAAATAAAATAGAGTTTAATAAATAATTTTATAATTATTCAAGATTTTTTTGTAAGTTTCTACAACAATACTTAAAAAATTTACTTGAACTTATCCAGCTATTTTTAATGAAAGGTGCGTACATATTTTGCGTAAGTATATCTGATTTATTTTCTTTGTATCCAATCTTGAAGTCAGATTTAAAACCAATTTTCAAACTTGCACGATGAAAAACTGGGAAACGAAAGTACACCTATCATCGATAAAAGAATATTTTCATACAAATTTTAACGAACGCTATATATTTTGAATTCTGGAAAATAACAAGAAATTTTTCGAAATGTCAGTAAATTCCTGGAAATTCTGAGTTTATCGACTTTTTTCCATTTTCCAGGCTATTCAGATTTCTTTGACATTTTTACTGTTACTAGGAAGTCATTGACTTTTCATACTAAATTTTACCTATGGTATTTTTTTCCAAAACCAAGAATTGTAGAAGAGATAAAGAGATAATCTAAAAAGGGAACATAAATCCTTTTTCTCTAATCCGATAAATACATGCTGGTTCATTAGAAACTTTAGGGTGCTTAATCGCTTGGCGCACGGCACCCTCCCAAATAAACGCACTTCAATCAACTGGATTGTTAAGCTTAACACATTGTCGATTTATTTGACATCTACAATCAAGGCCATGCGAACCACCCCCATGGAGATTTTTTGCAAGTAAAATTTCTCAGTTCAAGAAATGAATTTATCGTAGTAACAAGAAATTACTTCATTTAAAAAGGTGTTTATAAATAAGTATTAATAACCATGTCGCAAAATTTTCTCGCCTCCGGCGGAATTTACTCCTATATCGCTATAGGCCTAAGACATTTCATTCTGCGGCAATACAATTTAATACAAAACAGTTTCTCATCTTTGAAATTGGCTTTTATAAGGACATGTATCTAAACAAGTTTATCCATAACGTTCTTACAAATCACTTTGGGAATAATAAAAAAAACTTTTATATCATAACAAATTAAATAATACCTTATATGATATTTCATATTTGAAAGTCGAGTTGAGTATTTAGAAGAACAAAATACTCAACTCGACTTTCAAACGATTTTTATCAACAAAATTCACATTTAATTAAGGTGTAAGAATTTAAGAGCAAATTATAATTAATTTTGGTTGGAACTTTAATTAAAAAAATTTCAAGATTATTAAAATTTAGGCAGATTGAAAGATAGAAGAAATGAAAAAATATTGAAAATGAGCTAGTAGAATTTGATTCGAAGCATTTTCATCACATCAGCAATTTGTTCCTCAACAAACTAATTTTCAAATTATGAATTTGAAATGTTCTTACTAAAAGAACACGATTTTTACCGACAAGGCCGATAAATTGAGTTAACATTTTATTATAATTTCCTCAAAATTAAACTAATTTTTTTTTTAATAAAATTATCTAATTTTATAGTCATACTATTGAAAAATTTTTTTAACAATTTTTATAAGTTTGTCTTTGTTTTTCAAGTCTAAATTTTTGCAATGAAAAATGATTCTAAGAAAAAACTTCAAAGTTTAATTTTAATGCACAATGTTGACTCAATTACTATTTGATTTTCTGAGTTTTCCTAAAGCGTTAATTATGACAAACTTTTCAACTTCAGATCGCATCACGATAAGCGTTAAAAAAAAGTTAAAGTGGTTTTAAATATTAGGTGATTTTCTTAATCTTTAATCTTATGATATTTTTACACCAATGTTTTCACAATCAGAAAATCTGAAGAGAATGGATTCATTTATGAATTCCTATCATTACAGATCACTTTTAAGATTTCAGATAATTCAACCATTAAAGATTTGCCAGCCGATTTTTAAATGTTACGATGAGGAGATGTTTTTTAAAGCTTGAGCCGGTTCAAATAAAGAAATTACATGTTTTTTAAAGCAATATTCTTTATTTTATTTCCGGTTTTACTGTAACTAGTTTCAAATTAAAAAAAAATAAGTCATGGATTGGGATGAGAATGTTTAACACCACTGAAATTGGTAAACACTTAAAATGTATATTTTTTTAACATTTCAAATAGAAAAAATTGAAAATTGTTACCAGTTGAGTCAGTTACCCTATGCCACTCACGAAGAGTACTCATTTGGTTAGGAAAACGCCTAGATGTTATGTGTTTTATGTAGCATCTGTTTTATGTCACATGTCCCGTATAGTCGAGTAGTCAATAATAAAGCTTAATAAAATTCCTAAATAAATACTTTAAATTAAAAATGTAAAAAAATTATAAAAGAATTAGATAGGGAACTCCTAACGGTCACATCAAATTTAAAAACACATTCCACAAAACACTTACCACAAAATATACACAAAACTGGAATAAAGAGATATAGGCCAGAGAGAGACAGCACGCTAAAGGGAAAACGATAAAGAGACAATCACTATTGAAAAAGTTAAAAAGGGAACTGCGGAAATTGGCTACCGGGAAATACAGGGTCTTTTCCATTCTGACTTCCGTACAAGCCACATCGGACAGTGGAAAAGGTCCCTGTGCAAATTGTTATAAGAGATCAGGTAATCGATCTTATTCCCGGTAGCGCGCCAATTCGCTAATTCCTTTTGGTTCTAGGACCCATTATTATTACAAGGCGAAAATTGCCCAGGTCCGTCGCGAGGCAGCAGCATTCCTATCGTCGCCCAATACGCCCGACCGCCATCGTCAACCAGCAGCCAATCCCGGAAGTAGCCGAGATCGACACTTACTTGTGCTTTCCGGAGGTTGACCGGCGAGTGAAAGGGTGTGCGACAATTGCCAGCGACTAGAGATATCTGCTCGGCGAGCAGCAGCCAGCGCTTTGCCGAATCGAGCCCTGTTAAGGTTTCCCGAGGTCCCTAACCACAAATTAAGCACCTCCATTGATCCCGTGCACCACGTGCAAACCCCAAAACCCGAGGTATCCCGCAGCAGCAGAGTTCCAGTTGGCCGGCCACCCCACACACTACACTACACACAGCTTCCAAACTTGTAAGTAGGACAATAAATAATTAAACTAAAAAGACCGGTGTTTTGGTTTCCTTGGTCCAGTGTCACTTCCTTGTCAGAAGCCGACCCGAGGTTCTTCGCAACCTCTGCTCCGCTGAGCCAACCAAAAGAGACCGCATGAGGCACACCCTCACCAGAATCCCCGTGGCTTGACCAGGGATTCGAGGGCTATTGTAGCAGGCCTTTCTGGTCAGCTAATAATAAAATATATTTTGGATGGGGGGTCACCGACCACATATTTTAACTATTGGTGGAAATGCAAGCGTTACTGCAAGTGAATTGGCGTTACAGTAATTTTTAACTATAAGTCCTTCTACGAAACACACTGTGCCTTGTTTATTGTGTGTTTTAGTATTGTTGGTAGTTCTTAGCTAAATTTGAATTTTGAAAAACCCCTCCATGGGCGAGTCCTTCGCACGGGCCTGTCTAGAATCCAACTACCGCACACAGTATTATTTCACCCATAAACCTGGTCAAAATCAAAATTTATTTGCTTCTTAAATATACATATATGGCAACATACATGTACCAGTCAGTTTTTTTTATATTTTTTTTTTTGCGAACAACAGCAGCTGTCGAATCTTCAATATATTTTATCCGCTGGAAATTTACAATACACCATGTCCGTAGGAACGCGGGGGGGTCTGAAGGTTAAACCCCCTATGAGGGTCCATCAAAAGTAAGCAAGGCATTCTACTCTACACTCAAAATTTAAAATTTTTAATTAAATTTGATGATGCAGTAAGGTTATTCGATAGTAATAATTTTGACTCAAAACTGATGTCAAAACCTCGAAAACTAATCCCAGGTTCAGAATTAAGCTATAGATTTTCAAAATCGTCTCACTTATGGATAGTAATTCATTTCTTTATATTTAATTTTAATCTGGTTCCCTATAATCAAAATCGAAATTCTATTTATAAAAAAAATGTAAAAATTGTGTGTTTGAAATCGTCGTTTAAATTAAGTTCTACATTCCTTCAAAATTTGATTCATGATTTTCGAAACCCAAACGAATTTTTTACATTTAGTTAATATTTTTCCGAATATGAATAAAAATAGAGTTTTTATGTTATCTTCAGATTGAAAATTCACGAACTTTATTCTAATGCTTAATTAAAACATAACAAAGGTTCAAAATAGTTATATATCATCATTCGAAGTTTTTATGTTTGGTTAAGATTGCAAGTAGGATTAGAAATACATAATTGAAATACAGAAAAATAAATGAAACCCAAAACATCCGAATTATTATTATGGATTCATGATTAAGGGCTCCGAAATAGATTTCAATGCATGGCTCATTTTTCTAAAATCAGAAACCGTTTAATGTACATTTCAGAAAATGTTTTGAAATTCCTAAACAGATTGAAAATTAAAATTTTGAGTTCAGTAAATTCAGTTATTAATATGAATATGATGAAAAAAATATCAAAATGACTATTTCGAAAGATAAATTTTAAGAGATCGCAGGATGATAATTCTGATAGTTAGTTCGATTTCAAAATTTAACAAAAGTCAGTCCGTTTTAAACAACTTAGATGAAAAATGACAAAAATTCAGTAGGATGATAGTTCATTTTGCAAAAAATCCATTCACAGAAATTGATTATTAATGAAATTTAATTGATGATAAATAATCATATAATTTCTGGTTTATTATTCAACACTGCAGTTTTTTCAAGTAACAAATTTCAATCTAAAATCTTTACTAGGATCGAGTTTCCATTAATCCAATTTGTGCTGAAATTTTTAATTCTTTTACTTTTGACTTTGAAACTTTTAGAATTTTCTTTCGAAATGAAATTTCTCTCTTCAAAAAAAACTTATTGTAAGTTCAGATCAAATAAGCATAATTAAGCTGGTCAAATTACCCAGTTTTACTCGGCCTTGCCCAGTAGTTTGATTTAAAAAAAAATGGGAAAGGGTTCGGTCGCCCTAATTTTGTTGAAAAACCCTGATTTAATCCAAATTCATTCACATTTTGTTGGAAAATCAAAAAAATCCAGTTGCACCATTTTAAGTTATAATTTTTTCGCCCAAAAACGAAATTTTACTAACTAGATTTATTGAAATAAACATAAACGACTTTTTGGGAGATTGAAAAACAATTCAAAACCTGGTTGTTTTTTTCGCTAAAAAATTATTCTTATTTTTTTTCTTGATTTTTGTTGAATATTTCTTGATTTTTTGTAAAATTTTCCCAAATATTGACAAGATTTTTATTTAAAAATTTGGAAGTAGAATATGTTTTAAATAAAATAGCCCGGATTTGCCCGGCCCAGCTACGTGCGGGGGAACTTCTGGAAATCTTAAGCTTAGTTTTCCAGATTTTGATGCAAATTTAGGATTTCAATCATCAATTTTGGTGCTTTTAGATTTTTTATAAAAATCCTAATCATCATTTGAAAGATTTTAGGATGTACTAGCTGATTTTACCCGGCCTCGCTCGGGTTCACATAAAATATAAATCAAAATGAGTCGTTTGAATTTTGAAATTTTCAAAGCTTTTTGTTCATCATCATAACAAATTTGACCATGTTTGGCCTTGTAAGCTTTGTAAGTTTAAATAGTCTTCTTAAAGTTTTAATTGGGATTATTAGCAAAGTTTATCGTTTTCATAATAAGTTTGCTAATAGAAATTTGAAATCATTTCCCTTGAATCAAAAATGATCTATTAGTTCATTAGGTTATTTATTAGATTTATAAGATTATGAGATTATTTTGGTTTGAATGTTTATTCATTCTATCACGATAAACATTTTAATCTAAGATTGCCAGGTTGCCCGGATTCTTCCGGACTTGCCTGCACATTTGACTCCAAATTTGAGGAAAGTTCGGTCTGGCCCGGTTGCCCGAATTTCGTTGGAAAAGCCCGGATGTATTCATTTCTATTTTAAAATGTAACATGTACGTAAAATTGTATTTTTATTTTTTTTTTCGCGTCCAAAAGAAATTTTTAATGGCTATTTTATTCAAATAATCATGACTTGTGTTTGGAAGCTTGATATACAATTTAAAATCTGCTGATGTGGTTTGATGAAAAAAAAAATCGTTATTTTTATTATCCATAACTCCGCGGTTTTGACCAAGTTTTCCCGGATATTGTCGGATATCGGGTTGAACATTTTGAAATCAAATGCTGGATTTTGCCAGGTTTTTGGATAAAATTGGCTGGAATTGTCCGGTCCCGATACATCCGAAAAATATCTGGCACTTTATTTCACACCCACATTTTTCAAGGAAGTTTGAATTTATTTAACCTTTTTATCATCAAATGATAACAATGTTTTTTTTATTCAATCCATCTAGTAAAAATCCAAAATATTTAGCTTGTAAACATATGTGAATGACCTCTTTTCAAGATGTATGATCTCCCCGAAGAATGATATCTATTAAGTTTAATTTTTATTTCAAAATTACTGAATAGATTTCTTCATTATTCATGAAATGAACGTTCAGTTGCCCTATCCCTATTGTAAATTCAATTCCTACACGGCAATCGAAGTCATGAGATCTCAGCCTTGAACTTACAATGAAGAATTCCAAAATTATGAAAATGATTGAATTTTAAAAGCTGGAACATTAGTTTTCAGTCCAAATATTTATTCAACTGAAGGAGTCAATTCATAACTAAGACGAATCATTGTATTAATATTTTACATAATGCATATTCTTGTAGAATCTCAACGCGCCCATCGCAGTTGAGACCGATTTGAAAACCACTGGCGAGTTGTATATTTCAATCCAAAATGTAGGCTCATTATTGCATCCGAATATCTCGTACCAGTACCACGTGCTTTGAACAGAAGAAGGAATAAATACACCCGCCAAAATTTCCCCTTTCAAATTTTAAATGCTCAGCAAGCTTTGATTTGCTTTCAGTACATGTGAACTCTGGAAGGTCGTTTCTAATGCCCGGCCCATGGTGATGGTGAAAACAATCCCGCCAAAGGAAACGAAATCGGTTGACAAATGGGTGCCATGACTTTTGGTTCGTGGGAATTAAAACGTAAGTTGTATGGGAGGGTCCCTTTTCTTAGATCTTCAAAAGTTTCTAATTAACATCCCCCCTCCCATGAGAAAGTTTTTCCTACAGCCCTGCAACACACAGTATAAAAATCACTGATCGACATTTGATTTCAGGTGTTAGAAGTGACATATTACACAAATTTTGAAATGGAGAATTTAAATGAATGTTAGTGATTCCAATACTGTATTTGGAGCTTTAAAAAACCGTTTAATTTATTTGCTGTTTTCAATCCTTTTCGTTTCGTTAAATAAGTGTTTTTGTTTAAGTTCCCAGCAAGAACAGGAATTTTACATAATGGTATAATTCATTACTTCATAAAACATGTGAAATCGTGGTTGAAGAATTTATCTCTATTTTTTTGTTGAATCCTTTCTTTACGCCATGTTTATTTAAATCAGTTGCTGAAGAAAATACAGGTTTTTTAAATTATAGTTTGAACTGTTTTTCCATGTTTATTGTCAATTATTTATTTGTCTAATGATACATTCTCATTAATGTTTGTCTCGTGGAACATCTTTACACGTCGCTGTTTTTTTGCAATTTTCTTTTTTTAAATGTTACCAAAGAAAACTCTTTAATTCTTTGTTACGTGTTTTAAGTTGAGCATTTATTCAAATAAATTTAAAATTTTTCGTTTGCAGAACGAACGTTTTTTTTTCAAAGCTCAGCTGTTTCAAATTATCATGTAGTATAGAGATTTATAGAGCACAAGCAAAAATTATATTTTTAGAAAAAGGCATTTTCAAATTTTACGATGTGCTCCAGATAGACAAAAAGGATTCACAATGTGCTCCAGAAGACGAAAAAATACGTGAAAACACAGGAGATCAATAAAATCGTGCCTATCGATGATTTTCGCCGTGCAGCACAAATAAACGAAGGGCAGCATGATACTCGCATGCTTCGAAAATAACCAAAAATGTTTTTGGAACATCTGGCGAAGCGGTTCAATTGCAGAATCTTTTTGAAGTACATTATATAATAAAAAAAACAACAAAAATTTGTTTTTGCAAATTTGAGTGAAAATTAGTACAGTGAAGTTGTCTTTGGCCGACTCTTGCCCAAAATTTGACTTCTGAAATCAATTGCCCATGCCTTTAAACCTCCCATGTACTTGTTTTCATTACAATCCGATGTATAATCAAGACAATATTGTGAAAATAGTGAATATTTCATATGGCTGACCCCTTTTTCCATATCCTTGATCCAAAATTGGGTCTGATATCAAATGCCCATCTTTCAAGCCTACCGGGTACAACATTTTATCTCAACGAATGCGTTATCACGTTAAATTAGCAAAAACAGTGAATGATTAATATGGACGTTCCCTCTTTGCCGACCACTCACCCGAAATAAGATAATTATTATCAATTACTCGCCCTTCAAAACACCCGTGTGCAAATTTTATTCTCAATCCGATGAATAATAACGTCAATATCGCTAAAACAATATTTTTCTTGTATAGACGGCCTCCTTCAAAAGGGGTCATTCGAAAATCTGAAAACATTTTTCATCATTCCTAATCATAATGAGCAGTCATGCCAAATTTCAGCTCTCTAGCTCTTAAGACGGCTGAGCTTACGGGGGGAAACCAATCAAACAAACCTAAATTTATTGCTTTATATATATATATATATATATATATATATATATATATATATATATATATATATATATATATATATATATATATATATATATATATATATATATATATATATATATATATATATATATATATATATATATATATAATATATATATATATTATATATATATATATATATATATATATATATATATATATATATATATATATAGTATATATATATATATATATATATATATATATATATATATATATATATATATATATATATATATATATATATATATATATATATAATATATATATATATATATATATATATATATATATATATATATATATATATATATATATATATATATATATATATATATATATATATATATATATATATATATATATATATATATATATATATATATATATATATATATATATATATATATATATATATATATATATATATATATATATATATATATATTTATATATATATATATATATATATATATATATATATATATATATATATATATATATATATATATATATATATATATATATATATATATATATATATATATATATGTTTATATATATATATGTTTATAAAGATTTTTCATAAGTTTTGGACCTTCATTACATTTTTAAAACTTTCCTGGATGTAACTGTTTAAAGAAATTTTGTAATATTAAAAACTTTTCAGTCATGTAAAAATATTTTGTTCTTAAGTGCTATAAAACTTGTCAAATTATATTCAGTCTTTTTCGACTTCCCAGACATGACATTTAATTTCAAAATTTTTTTTTTCCGTGTTTCAGAATTTTCCGACTTTTCAGACTTTTGAATTTTCAGACATTTCAAATTTCCATGGCTTTTCTGGTTCACAAAAATTTAGTTAAAAGCATTTCAAGATATCAAAATGTTGCAATTACAATCACGACTCACGGCATCTCGATAATTTTGACCAAAGAAGCGTAAAAATGAGAAATGGCTCGCCCATGGCTGTGCTTTGCGAGCGGCAAATTTCCCATGTATGCTAATTAATTGGCGCTTGCAATTAATTCCTTCCCTTGCTTGCTAATTAGATTCGAACGTGAGATGAATGGGTCCGGAGCCAAACCGGGACTCATTTACTTGCTGCGCCTCTTTGTTGGCCCGTAACTTCATGCTCCGAGCGAGAATGGAGATGGTATACTTTTTTTCTGCTCCTCAGCTTCTTGTTTTACATGTTTCTGTTGAAAGTACATCGTGGGTCCTGTCTTATCCAGCTGATGATCGGTACAAAACCAACCGGAATGTCCTCGAGGATACGTTGAAGTTGTCCTCGATTCGTTTTATGCTTCCCTCGACTGCCATAGGAGAAATGGTAACGGTTCATCTCCGGGAGTGATGGTACGATTCTGTTAAAGGTAGCTCATGCTTTGATTGGAATAAATGGACTGACTGGTCAAGTGCCTTTCTGTTTTTTTTCTTTCCTATTAAGAGCAATTTTTTCAGACAGTGATGCTGTTAACTTTATGTAAACCAAGGAACTGAGCAACTGTCAAATCACATACAAACGGACAGTGCTGACTTTTTGGAACCAGAACGTCGGTTCCGCTTTGATTTGGAAGGCATTTTGGTTCCAAAACGTCAGATTAGTACTCAAATATCAGTAGGGAAATTTTCTTCCCTTTCAACTCCTGTATGCAAACAGCCTATTTTCTCCACGATTTCAAAACAAATATTTATTAACTGTGCGAAAATACACACACTTTAAGTTTCTTAGTAAACTATTAAAAAATTGATAATATTAGTCTTGAAATCCAATTCTAAAATTTTCACAATAATTCGTTGGCTACAATTACACGTTGGCACCCCTGCCACAAAGTCCATGATTGGAAGAATTGAATTGCGAAATCAACTATCCACTAGACCAGGGGTGGGCAACCTTTTGAGCCAACGGGCCAATTTAAATTTGAAATCTTGTCGGCGGGCCGCACTTAAAATAATTTTTTTTTTAACAATCAGCAGAACCTCACGTCATTTTTTAAAACTACAAATTTTTGGCGAAATCATATCTAATAACGGAAAGATAAACCGAATTCACGTTTTTAAAAACATTATTCAACACAACTTTTTAAATACCCGATATTGAAAAGGTAGGTACATCACTTAATCTTTGTCATTTATACTTTCTCTCAATTTTTCAATAGTCAATCACCGTCTTTTGGCGTTGAACGTTGAGAGGCTTATTGACTTTTTGAGATTTTTTTCCTTCATTAAAACTTTACCTCAAAGCCTAGATTTTTTTCGAACAGACAGTAAGAACTTCGTTTTTTCAAATTAAAATTCTGTATTGGATCATTGCAATGAGATGTTAAGCAAAGTTTTCGAAATCACAGAAAAATATTTTATTTCACATATTTTCAAACAACTATCTTCAAAACTACATTTTCGGTTCCATAATGTTTATCCAGATTTTCATAATTTTTAATCTTATTTAGATATCATTGGGATATTCCAAGTGGTAGGAGTTAAATAACACTAGTTTACAAAATTTAGAAAAAATCGTGACCTTTACCAACTAACTCAAATTTTTAATGTAAAACCGGACACTGAATCCGAAAATGAGATTAAAAAATCTCAGTAAAACAGTTTTGGAGCTATGGTTCAAATATGAACATTTAGAAAAATAAACAAAAATTCTATTACATGTGTGTTGTACAAATATGACTATCAGTTTGAAAAATCACTTTTTTATATTGAATTCGTTATCGATCATTTGATCAACAGTATTGTTGATATTAGTAAAGATGTGATAGAAAAAATATATGAAAAATGCATTTTTTGAGAAAATTTTTATTTTTTGACAGTTTTAGACTGAATGGTAACATTTTAAAAATCTAATTTGCATAGACCGTAAATTTCAAATCAGTTGAAAATTTAAAAAGTTATGGTTATTTTACCAAAACAGTAAAAAATATTCGAATTTTTGAACAATTTAATGAACCGCAGTGAACTAATCTTAATATGGAAAGAATTTAACATGATAAATCTCACTCACTTGCTATTTATGAATATTTTTGTTCAAACTTTAATTGAGATGTATATTTTACACGAAGACTGCAACACGATTGAACTTAAAACGAAAAAGTTACTGCAGTTCAAAGATTGTATTTCGACCGAAAATTGTCGTCTATAAACTCGTAAAGAGTACATTCTACGCAATGCGTTTTAGTCGACAATTTGCGGCCAGAATAGAATCTTTGAACCAAGATATTTGAATATAAATATAAATACTTTTTTTATTTAAAAAAAATATATTTGAAGCATAACCGAAAAACTGTTTTACAGAGATTTTTTCGAATTCAGCGTCCGATTTCACATTGGAATTGATCTTCAACTTCCTAAGTTCAAAAATGCTGTAAACATTTAGAAATAATGTATACTGAATTTAAAAAAAAGTCCAACATTACGTTATTTATGCCTTGAACACAACATAATGAATGCTTAAATAGCCAGAAAAAGTGAACAATCTCAATGATTGTGCTATTTTGATCAAGTCATATAAATTTTCCTAACAATCCATTGTTGAAAAATAGTTATGGCATGAAAATTGAAAAAAGCTTCGCGGGCCGCACGAAAGGGTCTCGCGGGCCACATGCGGCCCGCGGGCCGCGGGTTGCTCATCCCTGCACTAGACCCTCACACGCTCGCTAGATGGTGGTGATGTTGCAACGAAGAAAAAAGAAGGTGCAAGTTTCTCATTTATGCAAAACGCTACCGGGTGTAAATGTGAATAAAGATTTCCATAGATTGTCTCGCTACCATTCGGAGTTTTTTTTTCTCCTATCCTACGATCCGAGGTTTTTTCTTCCTGCTTTTGCCGCTTCATCATCCTTTGATAGCCAAGATCCCTCAGTCTCGGGTGCCAATTCAATTATCTTGTTCCGGAGGTCTCCTTTCCGATATAGCTAGCCCAGAACCAGGTCCGTTCGGACTTCGCAGGGATGATCCGTTGAACGTAGGACCTTTTAGAGAGTGTTTCTGTTTGTACGAGTGAAAAAGCGATAGATACAGATGGTGAGACAGAGAACAGAACGAGACATTTCCACCTCGTAGGGTTTCAATACAATTGTGAGGACGTGCGGATTTCTCCCTGTTTTGGGGTTGTGCTTCGGATTTCTTTTTACCCCCCAATCGTATCCGTTTTTTCCCTCCATTTGGATTCGAAGCTCCGCCGGAAAACAGGAAACCTTTCCACGGAAACTGGAGGAAATTAATCTCCAATTAGCAGCAGCAGCAGCAGCATCACCAGCAGTTGGGACGTGACTTTGTCTTGTACGGTACCAAAGTAAAAGCATCGTCCTTTGCCCAGCTTGGGGGTAGTGGGTGTTTATCACTGTTTTCCGATCGATTGAGATTGCGATTTGTTTAGATTCGATTAGAATGTTTTCATCGGCTATCGTCCCTCGTGGGATTGGGCGATGATAATGGTGCTGTTTGTAAATAATGCTATCATGAATAATTATTTAAGACGACCGTTTGATGTGGAAATGATTTCAAATAAACGTCTCATTGGCATGTTTAAAACTCTTATTGAAACTGACAAACACAGCACTTGAAGTAAAATGCCAAGCGGGGTAAAGAATTCGAATCGAATGTTTATTTATGAATTCTCATAACATAAATACTAAGGGACGATGTTTGAAATAATTTGAATTATATTACATCAAAGCCAATTCTCAAACAGCCAAATGTACGCAGTTGTAATTTTTTCTTCTAATATGAATTCGTACCACTACTACTACCACTGTGGTAGGATGAAATAAAATTTGCTTGCCTCACAGAATGATTCATATAAACATCGCAGAAATCTTGAAAATGGATCGAAAAATTCAAACGTAATTTAAGTAACAATGTAATGAAGTATGAACCTAAAAAAAAGTTTAAAGGTTTTTTTTTAAAATTGTTCGATCAAGCCAATGCCAAACGTTTTGCAAAGTGGAAATCTGTTAGATAAGGACTAGGATTCTTCTTTTAAGTCCGTCAACTTCTTCTTGACAAATTTTCCCGGAACTAGATCATATTCATTTTTCTTTTTGGTTTGAGCCATCGATTTCGATGATTCAGGTTTTATTTTTAAGATTTTCTTCTTAACAAGACGGATTTTTAAGATTTACTGAAAAATTTCATACCAAAGAACTGTGTTTGAAAAAAAAAAAAAATACAACACATTCATTTGTGAAATACTTTTGAGCGAATGCATGAAAATAGATAAAATTTTCAGTAATACTACCTAATAATACGATGTTCTCATTTGCAAAATTTTATGACGATATGTCAAGTAGTATATCCGATTCCAGATCCAACCAAAACAGAATATCAACATTGAGTGACTTTAACAAGTGCCATGGAAGAAAAACGATCACTTTTGCAGACATTATATTTATTTATATTTTCCGATCAATTGTGTCAATCGTAATGAACCACTTATCGATTTGCATCTTCCAAAGATCATCAGCCAAATTTAATGTTAAATTTCATTTTTTCTCATTTTCTTCATCGGAACATTCAGGCTAGTCTTTTGAATGGAAAATTTCTGACAGGAGATCCTCCAGATGCCCGCTGGAAAGTTCGTATCGATTTCCTTCACGATTTTTTTTTAATTCACTCCGCTAACGGGTTCACCCTTTTTTGCGCTCGGATTTACTATCGTATTTTGTTTTTTTTTTTTGAATCGGTGGATAGATTTTTATCATTTAGACACGATGTTTGCCCTTTTTTTTGTTTGTTGGCCGAATCAGACAGACCACCACTTCTCCAACTGAAAAGTTTGAATAGCGCTTTATTAAACCCCCCCACTTCCCATACCTTCATGGAATTAATCAATTTTACTTATATTCAATTTTTAGCTCACTGTTATATCCTATAGAACTTCTAAAACGATTTACCACATGAGTTTTCGTGGCATAGTTGATTTTCATCTGTTTTGGAGTCTCTCAATGGGACTTTCCTAGATTTTTCACGATCATACCCAAAACTATTACTGAAATTATATCAATTTTCATCCATCCGTTCAAACGTTATTTACAAATAAAAGTGTGGCATTTTTTCTTCGAATACAGTTCTTACTCTCGATAGGAGCGATCCGTCAAACAATTCCTCTTATGTTTAACATACGAAATAAAATTTGAATTTATTGATCTGAACCCCCTACTGCTCTTCTATTTTAAAGGAAAAGGTTCAACCAAAAACAGGAAAAAATACGCACAGTTTCAACTGATATTCGGCACAACTGTATATTGAAAGAAAAAAAAATTCCGTCAACAAAACGAATAAAAAAAGAGTTTCCGTCTACAAATTTCAACAAAATGAGAAGATCTAAGCACAATTCTTATGTAAAGTACTTCATAAATAAATTGCTCCCATATTTTTGAAACCTTCAAATCTAAATGTCCAGGAAATTGACAAGTTTCTTAATTCTTTTTAAGGACGATCTTCTCATTGCTATTGTGTAGGTGCAGAGTTTACACAGTATGAAACACACTATAAGTGCTGCCGCATTGTTTAAAAAGTGGAATACTTTAAGAAATCAGCAGAACACAGCATAAAAAGGAGACATTTTAGACTTCCAGTAATAAAAGTTTCCATAACAGCAGAAAAACTTTACCATACAATAAAGAATTGTAAATTAAAAAAATGACGGTCAATCATTTTCAAGGACACTCGCCATTGTTTCGAGATTTAGAGTTAACCCAAACAGTTTTATGCGTCAGGCTTTCCAATTCAAATAAGGCTGGAGCAAATATCAATTTCTTCTTTTGTCACCCACCCCCCCCCTACCCCCCCTTCGAAATCTTCAAAAACCCGAAGGGGGGAATTAGTAAGGTTTGAAGTATTTTATGTAAATTCCGAGATAAAAATTCAAGAATCCAAAAGATAACATGACGAAAAAACAAATTTTGGAAGATTGAAGTTATTCCACTTTTTGTATTCTTGTTTTTTTTTGAATATTTCGATTACAAATTACTTGTTTTTAAGGATTTGTGCAATGATATTCTATCCAACTATGCTGCATACAAGCTCTCATGCAATTTATTCCAATTTATTTGTTTTTCGCGATGTTCCAACTCCGAGTGACAAAAGAAGGATTTGAAATTTGTTCCGGCCTAATAATAAAAAAAAATTAAATTTGAATTTATTTTGAGTAAATTAAGACAAAATCTGACACTTAGAGAAAAAATATAAAGCTTAGTTCTTTTAGAAATGGGACAGTTGCGAATGCGTGTATCTTAGAAACCATTCGTTTGATCGGAATACTTTTCATGAAGGAAATAAAGGTAATTTTATGATAATTCATGAAAAAAAATGAAAAAAAATATTTATCGCTTTTTTGAAAGAAATTTCATTATTTTAATCAATGTAACTCCTATCAGCTTGCGCACACTTTTTTCAGTCATGATTTTGATCAGTTTTTTCTAACTTATACTTCGTATAATCTGAATTTTAGGTGGCTGCTTCCTTCTCCTTCGATTTCTGCTACTTTTTGGTCCAATTTTTATCTTTTGTAAGATACTGAGGGAAATTTAGTGGATACTGTTATCTCGAAATTAACAAAACTTGATAATTTCTGAACCCCTTTTAAGTGTTTTTAATGAAATTTTTCCCGACAAAATTTGACAATAACGAATTAAAACCATCATGAGATCAATCAAACTTAAAGTATAATCGGTTAGTATAGATCGCACTTTCAGCTTATCGAGGACATTTCAACGATCTACACGTTTTTCCCTTATTCTATATTAAAAATGCTGGTATGAGACTTGACTTCCCTAATGACCCTTAACCGTAGTTGCCGATCATGTGAGTCACTCCAATGCTTGATTTGAACTTTGTAGAAATTTTCGACAATGTTTGCATACTTTTCCAACGCTCACATACAGTAATTCTTTGAATAATCAACGGTTTTGTCAGCTATCGATATGATAATGACGGATGTTGAAGGAAACTGTGCAAAACTATTTTTTTCATTTTCTCTTACATCGTAAATATCTCAAAAACGCGTGAATTCTAAATTTAGCAAAAAATAGGGTTAAAAGTACTTTTCACAGGCAGCAAAACGCTGTTAAAAATTTGAAAGTCCGATTACTAGTAAATGAGCTATTACCTAAAGAAAGTGTCCCATTTCTAAAAGAACTAAGCTTTACAACATAAAAACGATGTTGAAATCAAAAAAAAAATAAGAGGAACCGGACTTGCACAACAAAGTATCGAGTACGGTCATGTTTTTGATTTTAAAAGTACCAAAATTTTTAAAAAAGTTTTGAAGTACAACACCAGAATCTGTGCAGAAATGTTTCACATTAAAATAAGGGGCGACAACGACATTGTTAACAATCATAAAGATTCAATTAATTTCAAATCAGCATACAACTCCATTTTACCAAAGATCAAGACACTGACAGATAAAGGTAAACATAACAAACAACAGACAGTGAATAACAGTACAACGATTGCCAGATAAGTAAGATAATTAGCTCTTGTAAAATGGAAAATTATACAATATATAAATTTATCTTTAAGGTCCACTGAGGAGGAGTGAAACGCCAAAAAGCTCGAAACGTTTGGACCAACTGGCAAGTATTTCGTTTTAATTTTCGCCGAAAAAAGTCGATGAAAACAACAATCAAGAAAAAATATTAACAAAAAACTCTTGTTTTTGATTATTCTTAGGTCAAAATTTTGCACCTGAAATGTTAGTTTTCCTCTTACTTATTTCATGTCTCTCTTAATTTGGAGTTGTTTTTCTTATGCAAGAGAAATTTTCTTCAAAAAGGAAAAAAAAAACTTTAAACAATTCGTCTCTTTGATTCTGTAAAATGAGGAGTTTATTTTCTTCTATCTGGATAAAAACAATAAAAAAAATTGTCAAATTCATTGTTGAGAAACTCTGCCTGCTGAATTTAGAGTCTGTTGAAGAGGAGCGAATGCCATGAAAAACTTGTGCTTCGTGAAACTTTCTTCCAGAAGCAAGAAAATAGAATAAAAATGATTAATAGATCATCGAATACATTTAAGTGATTATTGTTGTGAAGTGCGCTGGGAAAATCCCGTGAATATTTTAAACACCGGAAATATGTCAGAAGAGGCTTCAAAAGTTTGGGTTGCCAAAATACCCAGTGCCAAAAAACCACCGGCCCTGCTCCTGCCAACTAAAGCCGCACGGATCCGGATCTGTGAAATATGTATCCTCTAGATGAAAACTGATTTGGTGAGATCCAACCTTTTTACAGATTTATACGTTTACATTGCATTTTATTTTTGAAAACATATATGAAGCGTTTGGCAGGGAACTCCACGCTTTATTCTTTCCCTCGTTCCGGTATCTTTTGCGGTATTTACCACATGGTTGGCCTGGCCGTAGTAATCTCTGCAATGCACTTTTAAATGTAACAGAGATTACGTTGAAAAGAAAAATGAAGGACGCAAGTCTCTCATTTTCCAGGATGCTTACATGTTTTGGCTATGTTGGTAAAAGAAGAAGAAGAAGAAGAAGAAGAAGAGGAGCGAATGCCATAGTTTTTAACATTCCAAAACCCGCTGAAAAAGTTGATAAATTTATTAATAATCTATCGCGGTGACAAACAAAAATCCGAACAAAAGAAAAATATAAACAAGTTTTCGTGTAAGATGCACGTGAGATTTATTGAGGTGATTCAGTGATAATTTTAGTAAAGACCCGTAGAGTTGAGTTTAATTTTAGTTTTTTAATTTTAATTGAGTACACGGAAGGTAGGAAAATGTAAAAAAAAAGTTGAACATGTTAACAAAAGTAAGATGATTTACAACTAAACATTTATTGCTTTTTCATGGTTGATCAGCAAAGAAAAAATAGAAAATGGTCGAAAAGTTCAACACAACATGCCAAAATCACAGAAAAAACTATAATTTAACAGAATTTTGGGCCAATTTTGATCACAGAACCTGTGTCACAGAACACAGAATTTTAGAAATCTTCACAGATTTCACAGAGTTTTGATACTTTTTTAAAAAATATTTTTTTTATGTTACTTTAAATTTTGGATTATTATCTCAAAGAGACGAACCAGCCCGAGGCTGAAAGTCTCTTTAATAAAAAAAAAAATTATTAGCTTTGAATTCCAATCATTTTGTAAAATTGGTAATGTACACTGATTATTCTTTAAAAAAATGTAGAATGACGCAATTTGACATGAGTTTTGAATAAAATTAAATAAAAGAGCATCACAGAAAGCTGTCACAGATTATTTGGGTAAAATGACAAAAAGTCTGAATTTTTTTTCGTCAAATTACAGAATATTTTTCGGCAACCTTGGTTCAACATGATAAGATGAAGTTTATCGGGTCTGCTAGTTTTATAAAATTAGTCTTTTTGTCTATACCCTTTTGAATATCGCTATTTGTGATAATTGTTTAAAAAATCCTAAAAAACAGAAATCAAACATTTCATCTGTAAACTAAATCACTGAATAGTAACAGATTTGAAAATAAATATTGATACGTATTCAATTTTTTTGAAATCAACAATTGAATAAGTAAACAGAATAAAAAATCATAAAAATCAAAAATGTTAATTTTAAGCCCAGAGAGTAAAGTCTTTATGAAAATTGACACGATTTTAATCTTCGATCTTATCCCTCCTGAAGACTTTTCATATAGAAAAATATATTTGCAGTTCTATAAACTACTGTAACTCTCTGGAGCCACCGTCATTTTGCTAGGAACAGAACCAACCTTCTCACGACTGATAAAAATTTTAATAGATGCACATAATCCAGAAACAGTGCAATGACAATGAGGTACATAGGGGAGAGGCGGGATGTATGCGCATATTAAGGAAAGCACTCATTTTCTCTCATATTCCAATAGATAGGAGTCTGAAAACTATAAACAGATGTCCCCGTTTTATATATGTACGTTAGAGCAATTTTTCTGTTAAAATCTCTTAAAGTTTTTGTGAAAATAATTTTATAATACAAGAAGTCAAAATAGCCGATTTCCGAAATTGGCGGGCTAAATGCGCATATTTATGTTTTTAGCTGTATTTCATTACCATTTGCGATATTTTGATATTATTTAATTGAAAATGGTAGAAACGGATGTTAAACATACGTCAAGGCTGAAATTTTGGTAAAATTTTTTTCATCACTAATTCTTTTACATGAAACATAATTAGGTATGCTATATGGCCATATTTCATGGTAATATTTTGTTCATATCGTATTTTTATCGGATCAGTATGAAGTTCTTCTTTTTTCGCTGTAAGATCGTGATTCGAGCATAGATTTAATGTTTGAATGATAAAAAGTTCAAAGTTTATGTTACTAATTTATTCTTCTTGATATAGGCATTTAACCTGCCTTGATATGGGCATTCAGAACCTGTCTCTCATTCCAATATCTTATCATTTACAACCTTGCCAAAAGCTTCAATTTGTTGAATTTTCGATTTCTAGATGAATAAGAAAGAAAAACCATTAAAATTTTTGTTCACAGAATCTGTACGCACGATATTTAAAGTTCATTATAGTACAACAAAACTGACAAAATCGATTTTGGTGAAACTCGGCCAGGTACTAGATCAAACATTTTAACATCTTTTGGTCATTTTTCAAATATTTTCAATGGAAGTTCTCATAAATATAGGAAATTTTGTTAAGCAATCTCAAATTTCCCTTTTCTACGAAAATAGCTGTTTATTTTTATATGTCATAGTAGTCAGTCTTCAAATTTTGTGAAGTGTTAGTTGGATTGTTAATCTTTATTTGGTGAAAATTTCATGAAAAAATATCAACCCAGACAGAAATGGTAGCTGGTCAAATTTGGAACCGAGTGCGCTGCTTCACACGATTCCATTATATTTTGAACGCAACTGGAGATAGCACATAAGATGTATAACTCTACATAAAAAAAAGTTGACACTTCTCTATCGATCAAACTTTGCTGTCTATTTATTCAAGAGTCAGAAACAAATTGATTTAGCCATCAAAACTCACATTTCTCCGAACATTGAAGAACTGATTAAGATTTATTTGTTTAGTTTTAGTTTTGTTTAGTTATTCTTTTGCCAGTTCTTGTTTTTTAGATGATTCTGATTCTGAGTGTTTTCTATCAGTATTTTTTTTTTTTCAAAGTAGTATATCAAAACGTCTTAAAGAAAATTGATCACTTTAGTGACACAACTGAAGGAAATAACCAAGATTTTGAAAGTATTGATTTTAACCCATCGATAAACTTTCCCGTAGATCGCGGGTTATTTTGACTTCTGGAAAAAGTTAATCAATGTTTCTTGAGCATTTTTATTAAACTCTGCAAAATATGGGAAATTGAACTAATTTTCTAAAACCAAAATTAACCTAAATAAGATATTTTTTAAGACCGGAAAAAGTTGCAAAGTGAACAGAGAAAATTTTTTTTAAATGCAGTTTAGCGTAATTGAGGCCATCAGAATCCGATGAAGAAGTGCCAAAATCTCCGATTTAATGTTTAGTTTACCTATCGATTCTTCTTGTCTCAATCTATCGATTCTTCTTATCTCAATACTAAGTTTATTTAACACATTTTCGATTGAATTAAAATTTCAATAAATTTTATCAAAACTATCATTTGGGAAATTATCTCCCTTTGATTCTAAGATTCGATAAGAAAAATGAATCCCTTTTTTTGAAAAAACATCATCTTTGTTCGAATCAAAAAATGTATCAAACACTTAAGCACATTCATAGATTTCAACTATCAATGAAAATTATAGAAAAATTCAAAAGTAAATGAAATGGATAAAAACTTTGCGGTTTAAATCCGATTCCCGCAAATTTGATTAAAATTCAATATTTTAACACAGATCACAATTTTAGTTTTACATTTGGCTCTTGAAAAAATCTGCAATATAAAAAATGTGATAAAATAACAAAAAAAAAGAATTCCCTGCAATTAATTTTAAAGAAAGATTACATATTTCATTTTAAGCAAACATTTTTCATCAAAAATTCCTGTGAATGATTTTGGAAATCCCAAAATATTTATTTAACAAAACTTTCCAAAAAAAAAACAAAAATTCTACTTTAAACTTGTGAATTTCAGCTAAATTATGACCAAGATTTTGAAACTGATCTTTCATAAAAAATAAAAGTCTGTGATCTTTTACACTTTGATTAATTCAACTAAATAGTCATAAATATAGATTATTTCTTCTTGATTGTGATCCAATTTACGATCTGAATCTTAATCCGGATTATTAATTATTATTGTGTTTTAGTTTAAGAACTTATCATGTGAAAATTAGATGTGAGATTACTTTTTTTCTTTATTCGGAAAAATATCCTCTGAATATTGGAAGTGCATAGAGTTTCGAGAATTATTAACGTTATGTTACGAAAAATCAATGATTGATCCTTTCTTATTAAACGATAGAAAATGTAATCAACAAAAAATGAACTCACCCAATGGCTCCGTTGGACAGTTGCTTCAGTTCCCGATCCAGCGTCTCCTGGATGTTCCGCTGGGAGTACAGATTGATCGGCGAGTTGAACTGCTTATGCACCAGGCGACGTTGCATTGTGGCCATCTCTCGTTCTTTCTTTTTATTTTTTTTGGCTTCTTCGAAGAAAATTCACGCTCGGACGAACTTAAAGTTTGCTAGCTACAATTTGATTGTGTTGTGTTGATGTTCGATTGATTGCACTCCTTCTCTCGTTGGGATTGATAGTTAAATTATTTTTTTTTATTTCGTTTCCCTTTATTCTACTGTTGCAATTTGATTGCACTCAAATCAAACAAGTTGTGTTATCGTTGGGAGGTCTTACTTCTTTTTTTTTTGCTGGATTAACAATTCAGGGGACTCTAGCTATTGGGATGATGGCGGTGTGGCTGGGGGTATGAAATAAGTATTGCGGTTTGGTCAAGAAATGAGAAACTTTTCTCTGCTCGTGGATGGAGTTTTGATTTGTACAAATTTCCAGCCACAGTTTGTACCTGGGAATGGATGAAAGATGAGATGAAATGAAAAGGGGAGAGCTATGAAAAAGTGGAATAATTGTGGTGCGGGGAAAGTTTATTGAAAAGTTTTTCTGAGGGAATCCGAAATAAAAATTGGCCTCATTAAAATTCGAGTAACGTGAACATCGTCGAACAATCTGAAACGAAAAAAAAGCAAATGCAGTGATTCGTTAGTTCTTTTATTGATTGAATCGTGAGTAATTTGAGATGCTTTCAATATGTACTGTAGCTTTTCAAATTGGTTGAAAATCAATGGTTGATCCAGTTTTGCAAACATTTTCTGGTTTTAATATACTAAGAACTCCGCAAAAAACATTATCAGCAGATTCTAAAGCCATATATCTTCGTATCATCTCAGAGGTATAAGGGTAAAAGTACAGTTTTTTATTGTTTTCCACTAAAAATGCGCTCCAAAACATCAGCAGAATGCACTTTTTGCGCACGAGCACACGATTTTCCAATTTCAATTTTTATTTTCTTCCCTTCAGCTTCGAAATAAATGAAAAATTTGCCTCGCTCACTTTTGGGTTTGGCAGCATGTGAAATCTCACACAAAAAAAATCCAGAATTCTCAGGAACGTGTGAAGCTGGAGAGTTTACATCATTCTCCTACGCTCTTTCATTCAAACACGGTGGCGGCTAAATTGAATTCAAAATCAACTTTGTCAGCGCATAAATTTTGGAATTGAACTTTTCCACCGATGGCCTATCCTCGGCGTTGGCTTCATCTTATTTCTGTTACTACAGGACGGTTGTTTTTCTACCACTTTTTCACACCTCCTTTACGGAAAATTGTTTTTCCCCTAAAAAAAACTTTTTTGTTCAATTTGATGCTCTGGTTTGCTGGATATTTCTCGTCATCAGTTTGCTGAAAGTAGCTTCTGGAAGGGTTTTTTCCTTGTTGGGGTTCGAAGAAGATGATGCGGTTTGCAATTTTTTTTTTCATTTCAAATTTTACCAATAGCGTCATCAACTTTTTGTAATGCAAATTCACTCAAAAATAGAATAAACTAATATCCCTGGCAAAGAATGCATTCCTAAAAAATTGATGATGAACCCTATGTTTGAATAACACTTAAAAACATATTACAATGATTTAATGAAAATAACATAAACAACAAACGAAAAAATTTTTTTTTTCCTTTTTTAAAGGAATTTACTTTACACTAAGGTCATTCTTCCTCGAACATGAAAAAACAACGAAAATGACACTGAAGTAAAAAAAACACAACGACTCGAAATTAACGCAAAAATGACAAAAATGACAAAAATGACAAAAATGACAAAAATGACAAAAATGACAAAAATGACAAAAATGACAAAAATGACAAAAATGACAAAAATGACAAAAATGACAAAAATGACAAAAATGACAAAAATGACAAAAATGACAAAAATGACAAAAATGACAAAAATGACAAAAATGACAAAAATGACAAAAATGACAAAAATGACAAAAATGACAAAAATGACAAAAATGACAAAAATGACAAAAATGACAAAAATGACAAAAATGACAAAAATGACAAAAATGACAAAAATGACAAAAATGACAAAAATGACAAAAATGACAAAAATGACAAAAATGACAAAAATGACAAAAATGACAAAAATGACAAAAATGACAAAAATGACAAAAATGACAAAAATGACAAAAATGACAAAAATGACAAAAATGACAAAAATGACAAAAATGACAAAAATGACAAAAATGACAAAAATGACAAAAATGACAAAAATGACAAAAATGACAAAAATGACAAAAATGACAAAAATGACAAAAATGACAAAAATGACAAAAATGACAAAAATGACAAAAATGACAAAAATGACAAAAATGACAAAAATGACAAAAATGACAAAAATGACAAAAATGACAAAAATGACAAAAATGACAAAAATGACAAAAATGACAAAAATGACAAAAATGACAAAAATGACAAAAATGACAAAAATGACAAAAATGACAAAAATGACAAAAATGACAAAAATGACAAAAATGACAAAAATGACAAAAATGACAAAAATGACAAAAATGACAAAAATGACAAAAATGACAAAAATGACAAAAATGACAAAAATGACAAAAATGACAAAAATGACAAAAATGACAAAAATGACAAAAATGACAAAAATGACAAAAATGACAAAAATGACAAAAATGACAAAAATGACAAAAATGACAAAAATGACAAAAATGACAAAAATGACAAAAATGACAAAAATGACAAAAAATGACAAAATGACAAAAATGACAAAAATGACAAAAATGACAAAAATGACATAAATGACAAAATACAAAAATGACACAAAAATGACAAAATGACAAAAATGACAAAAATGACAAAAATGACAAAAATGACAAAAAATGACAAAAATGACAAAAATGACAAAAATGACAAAAATGACAAAAATGACAAAAATGACAAAAATGACAAAATGACAAAAATGACAAAAATGACAAAAATGACAAAAATGACAAAAATGACAAAAATGACAAAAATGACAAAAATGACAAAAATGACAAAAATGACAAAAATGACAAAAATGACAAAATGACAAAATGACAAAAATGACAAAAATGACAAAATGACAAAAAATGACAAAAATGACAAAAATGACAAAAATAGACAAAAATGACAAAAATGACAAAAATGACAAAAATGACAAAAAATGACAAAAATGACAAAAATGACAAAAATGACAAAAATGACAAAAATGACAAAAATGACAAAAATGACAAAAATGACAAAAATGACAAAAATGACAAAGACAAAATGACAAAAATGACAAAAATGACAAAAATGACAAAAATGACAAAAATGACAAAAATGACAAAAATGACAAAAATGACAAAAATGACAAAAATGACAAAAATGACAAAAATGACAAAAATGACAAAAAATGACAAAAATGACAAAAAATGACAAAAATGACAAAAATGACAAAAATGACAAAAATGACAAAAATGACAAAAAATGACAAAAATGACAAAAATGACAAAAATGACAAAAATGACAAAAATGACAAAAATGACAAAAATGACAAAAATGACAAAAATGACAAAAATGACAAAAATGACAAAAATGACAAAAATGACAAAAATGACAAAAATGACAAAAATGACAAAAATGACAAAAATGACAAAAATGACAAAATGACAAAAATGACAAAAATGACAAAAATGACAAAATGACAAAAATGACAAAAAATGACAAAAATGACAAAAATGACAAAAATGACAAAAATGACAAAATGACAAAAATGACAAAAATGACAAAAATGACAAAAATGACAAAAATGACAAAATGACAAAAATGACAAAAATGACAAAAATGACAAAATGACAAAAATGACAAAAATGACAAAAATGACAAAAATGACAAAAATGACAAAAATGACAAAAATGACAAAAATGACAAAATGACAAAAATGACAAAAATGACAAAAATGACAAAAATGACAAAAATGACAAAAATGACAAAAATGACAAAAATGACAAAAATGACAAAATGACAAAAATGACAAAAATGACAAAAATGACAAAAATGACAAAAGACAAAAATGACAAAAATGACAAAAATGACAAAAATGACAAAAATGACAAAAATGACAAAAATGACAAAAATGACAAAAAATGACAAAAATGACAAAAATGACAAAAATGACAAAAATGACAAAAATGACAAAAATGACAAAAATGACAAAAATGACAAAAATGACAAAAATGACAAAAATGACAAAAATGACAAAAAATGACAAAAATGACAAAAATGACAAAAAATGACAAAAATGACAAAAATGACAAAAAATGACAAAAATGACAAAAATGACAAAAATGACAAAAATGACAAAAATGACAAAAATGACAAAAATGACAAAAATGACAAAAATGACAAAAATGACAAAAATGACAAAAATGACAAAAATGACAAAAATGACAAAAATGACAAAAATGACAAAAATGACAAAAATGACAAAAATGACAAAAATTGACAAAAATGACAAAATGACAAAAATGACAAAAATGACAAAAATGGACAAAAATGACAAAAATGACAAAAATGACAAAATGACAAAAATGACAAAAATGACAAAAATGACAAAAATGACAAAAATGACAAAAATGACAAAAATGACAAAAATGGACAAAAATGACAAAAATGACAAAAATGACAAAAATGACAAAAATGACAAAAATGACAAAAATGACAAAAATGACAAAAATGACAAAAATGACAAAAAATGACAAAAATGACAAAATGACAAAAATGACAAAAATGACAAAAATGACAAAAATGACAAAAATGACAAAAATGACAAAAATGACAAAAATGACAAAAATGACAAAAATGACAAAAATGACAAAAATGACAAAAATGACAAAAATGACAAAAATGACAAAAAACAAATGACAAAAATGACAAAAATGACAAAAATGACAAAAATGACAAAAATGACAAAAATGACAAAAATGACAAAAATGACAAAAATGACAAAAATGACAAAAAATGACAAAAATGACAAAAAATGACAAAAAATGACAAAAATGACAAAAAATGACAAAAATGACAAAAATGACAAAAGACAAAAATGACAAAAATGACAAAAATGACAAAAATGACAAAAAATGACAAAAATGACAAAAATGACAAAAATGACAAAAATGACAAAAAATGACAAAAAATGACAAAATGACAAAAATGACAAAAATGACAAAAATGACAAAATGACAAAAATGACAAAAATGACAAAATACAAAAATGACAAAAATGACAAAAATGACAAAATTGACAAAAATGACAATAAATGACAAAATGACAAAAATGACAAAAATGACAAAAATGACAAAAATGACAAAAATGACAAAAATGACAAAAATGACAAAAATGACAAAAATGACAAAAATGACAAAAATGACAAAAATGACAAAAATGACAAAAATGACAAAAATGACAAAAATGACAAAAATGACAAAAATGACAAAAATGACAAAAATGACAAAAATGACAAAAATGACAAAAATGACAAAAATGACAAAGACAAAAATGACAAAAATGACAAAAATGACAAAAATGACAAAAATGACAAAAATGACAAAAATGACAAAAATGACAAAAATGACAAAAATGACAAAAATGACAAAAATGACAAAAATTGACAAAAATGACAAAAATGACAAAATTGACAAAAATGACAAAAATGACAAAAATGACAAAAATGACAAAAATGACAAAAATGACAAAAATGACAAAAATGACAAAAATGACAAAAATGACAAAATGACAAAAATGACAAAAATGACAAAAATGACAAAAATGACAAAAATGACAAAAATGACAAAAATGACAAAAATGACAAAAATGACAAAAATGACAAAAATGACAAAAATGACAGAAATGACAAAAATGACAAAAATGACAAAATGAAAAAATGACAAAAATGACAAAAATGACAAAAATGACAAAAATGACAAAAATGACAAAAATGACAAAAATGACAAAAATGACAAAAATGACAAAAATGACAAAAATGACAAAAATGACAAAAATGACAAAAATGACAAAAATGACAAAAATGACAAAAATGACAAAAATGACAAAAATGACAAAAATGACAAAAATGACAAAAATGACAAAAATGACAAAAATGACAAAATGACAAAAATGACAAAAATGACAAAAATGACAAAAATGACAAAAATGACAAAAATGACAAAAAATGACAAAAATGACAAAAATGACAAAAATGACAAAAATGACAAAAATGACAAAAATGACAAAAATGACAAAAATGACAAAAAATGACAAAAATGACAAAAATGACAAAAATGACAAAAATGACAAAAATGACAAAATGACAAAATGACAAAAATGACAAAAATGAACAAAAATGACAAAAATGACAAAAATGACAAAAATGACAAAAATGACAAAAATGACAAAAATGACAAAAATGACAAAATAAATGACAAAAATGACAAAAATGACAAAAATGACAAAAATGACAAAAAATGACAAAAATGACAAAAATGACAAAAATGACAAAAATGACAAAAAATGACAAAAATGACAAAAATGACAAAAATGACAAAAATGACAAAAATGACAAAAATGACAAAAATGACAAAAATGACAAAATGACAAAAAATGACAAAAAATGACAAAAATGACAAAAATGACAAAAATGACAAAAATGACAAAAATGACAAAAATGACAAAAATGACAAAAATGACAAAAATGACAAAAATGACAAAAATGACAAAAATGACAAAAATGACAAAAATGACAAAAATGACAAAAATGACAAAAATGACAAAAATGACAAAAATGACAAAAATGACAAAAATGACAAAAATGACAAAAATGACAAAAATGACAAAAATGACAAAAATGACAAAAATGACAAAAATGACAAAAATGACAAAAATGAACAAAAATGACAAAAATGACAAAAATGACAAAAATGACAAAATGACAAAAATGACAAAAATGACAAAAAATGACAAAAATGACAAAAATTGACAAAAATGACAAAAATGAAAATGACAAAAATGACAAAAATGACAAAAATGACAAAAATGACAAAAATGACAAAAATGACAAAAATGACAAAAAATGACAAAAATGACAAAAATGACAAAAATGACAAAAATGACAAAAATGACAAAAATGACAAAAATGACAAAAATGACAAAAATGACAAAAATGACAAAAATGACAAAAATGACAAAAATGACAAAAATGACAAATGACAAAAATGACAAAATGACAAAATGACAAAAATGACAAAATGACAAAATGACAAAATGACAAAATGACAAAAATGACAAAAATGACAAAAATGACAAAAATGACAAAAATGACAAAAATGACAAAAATGACAAAAATGACAAAAATGACAAAAATGACAAAAATGACAAAAATGACAAAAATGACAAAAATGACAAAAATGACAAAAATGACAAAAAATGACAAAAATGACAAAAATGACAAAAATGACAAAAAATGACAAAAATGACAAAAATGACAAAAATGACAAAAATGACAAAAATGACAAAAATGACAAAAATGACAAAAATGACAAAAATGACAAAAAAATGACAAAAATGACAAAAATGACAAAAATGACAAAAATGACAAAAATGACAAAAATGACAAAAATGACAAAAATGACAAAAATGACAAAAATGACAAAAATGACAAAAATGACAAAAATGACAAAAAATGACAAAAATGACAAAAATGACAAAAATGACAAAAATGACAAAATGACAAAAATGACAAAAATGACAAAAATGACAAAAATGACAAAAATGACAAAAATGACAAAAATGACAAAAATGACAAAAAATGACAAAAATGACAAAAATGAACAAAATGACAAAAATGACAAAAATGACAAAAATGACAAAAATGACAAAAATGACAAAAATGACAAAAATGACAAAAAATGACAAAAATGACAAAAAATGACAAGAAAATGACAAAAATGACAAAAAATGACAAAAAATGACAAAAATGACAAAAATGACAAAAATGACAAAAATGACAATAAATGACAAAAATGACAAAAATGACAAAAATGACAAAAATGACAAAAATGACAAAAATGACAAAAATGACAAAAATGACAGAAAATGACAGAAATGACAGAAAATGACAAAAATGACAAAAATGACAAAAATGACAAAAATGACAAAAATGACAAAATGACAAAAATGACAAAAATGACAAAAATGACAAAAATGACAAAAATGACAAAAATGACAAAAATGACAAAAAATGACAAAAATGACAAAAATGACAAAAATTGACAAAAATGACAAAAATGACAAAAATGACAAAAATGACAAAAATGACAAAAATGACAAAAATGACAAAAATGACAAAAATGACAAAAATGACAAAAATGACAAAAATGACAAAAATGACAAAAATGACAAAAATGACAAAAATGACAAAAAAGACAAAAAATGACAAAAATGACAAAAATGACAAAAATGACAAAAATGACAAAAATGACAAAAATGACAAAAATGACAAAAATGACAAAAATG
>NC_073693.1:5429952-5474545 GCF_029784155.1 Uranotaenia lowii | reverse complement strand
GCATACTAATATATAGGGATACCCTTGTTCAAATTCAGCATCGATAGAAATCAAACTTGGCCCTATGGTGGAAAGTTTCGAGCAACACAACACACAATATATCGAACTTTATTCATCGAAGTTGAATTGATTGAATGAATCAAGCATCATCCTCTACAATCAACTCAATCCTTTCATTTTTAAACTGTCCTGCAGTGTGGATATTTAATAGAATACAACACATGCAAAGAATAATGTTTGGTTATCAAATTTAAAAAAAAAAATAAAAAACAACATGCCTTTTTTAAAAGAATTATATTCTTATTTTCCTAACAAGGCGACCGTCAAAATGATGCTCAAAAAATTTCTTAAAAAATCACCTGTCGTTAGTTAATGGCTGACACTTGACCGCCACAACAAATAACTTTTAAGTTTTTACCTGGCATTCATAAAAGAGTATGACTTTTAACAAACCCAATTATGGTGCACAAAAAGTTTTCACAAAAAGAATAGCATTCTCAACATTGACAAAAAAATATTGGAAATCATATTCATTTTCAAATAGTAATAGCGGCTCAATTCAATGTGATCAACAAAAGTATTCTTCTGAGATTATTTATTTTTAAATGGGCTTCCACATACACAGCAAAAAAAATGTAAGCCCTTCGAACAAAATGCAAACTAAGAGTTTCAGAGATGAAGTGCAAGACTGCAGCAGCCTTGCCAAAAAGTGTGCATGGATGAATGAAAACTTTGTTCCCCATTTTCTTGAGATGAAATTTTGATTGAGTTCTTCGCGTGCTGTTGTTATTGTTGTTGTGTTCCACGCTATTTTTCTTTTAATAATTTTTTCCCTCTCAAAAGAGACAATACTGTGTATGTGCTTCTCTAGCATGTAACCGGTTGTCAGCTGAAAAGAAAGTTTTGCGCAGAGTGCAATTACGAGTTGCCGGTAATGTTCCCTTCATTTTGTAAGCTCATACTTTGTTGCTTTCGCTACTTTGGGAAGGAGAAGTACGGAATGTTTATTCCATATATTGGTCGAAAAGTTTCCTGGAATGTTAAGACTCATCTCTCTTGAATCAGTTACAACTTTATCAGAAACCACTAAGATTAGTTCAATTAATACAGGGTTGTTATTGGATCTTGTCTCTTTATATCAGCGATATATTGCATTTTTATTAAAGTTTTGTGATTGTTGAAAGATTTTTTCTGTAAAGATAATGATCATTAAAAGCAATCCAAAAAATTTTCTGCATCATCAAATCAATCAACAGTGGAAGACAATGCAGTGACTTGAATGGCAATTTTTCACTCCCCTAGAACAGCGATAAGCAATCGCTTAGTAGGGATAATGTTGTAATAGTAAAGATAAACTTTTGATATTCCACGGAGACGTGATGGTAAATGCAGCAGCATTCAGCAGGGGGTCTCTGAAAATGTCTCAGCAACAGCGCGCGACAAAAGAAGCTGCAAAAAACTTTGCCAGACAAGTGCGATAATCCTTGCTGCTAAATCACGAAAATTAAATCATTTTTCAGACTCTCGGGGAGCTTGAGAAAAAGAACGGAAAACAAAATTGTTCCCAGTAACACTCCAGAAGCAGTCGGAGGACTTTTTTTTGCATACTGCTGTAATTTAATTTTCCGCAAGTACTTTTCTCAGTGTGGGAGGGCAACTTTTGAAATAGCCCTTTTTTGCTTGTTTTGTACAACAAATAAGATCCCCAATATTGATAGATTGATTCTTGATAACGATATAATTTCCATATTATTAACATTAAAGGATAAAACTTTGGAAGCATTAAGCAAAAAAGAATAAAACATTTGAAAACGTATTTATGGTACAACGACTTGAACATTTTCAATTCAGTTCAATTTAACAGTCATTTTTGCAATTTTTGTGATTTTGTAGTTTTCGTTAATTTTGTAACTTTTGTCATTTTTGTCATTTTTGTCATTTTTGTCATTTTTGTCATATTTGTCATTTTTGTCATTTTTGTCATTTTTGTCATTTTTGTCATTTTTGTCATTTTTGTCATTTTTGTCATTTTTGTCATTTTTGTCATTTTTGTCATTTTTGTCATTTTTGTCATTTTTGTCATTTTTGTCATTTTTGTCATTTTTGTCATTTTTGTCATTCTTGTCATTTTTGTCATTTTTGTCATTTTTGTCATTTTTGTCATTTTTGTCATTTTTGTCATTTTTGTCATTTTTGTCATTTTTGTCATTTTTGTCATTTTTGTCATTTTTGTCATTTTTGTCATTTTTGTCATTTTTGTCATTTTTGTCATTTTTGTCATTTTTGTCATTTTTGTCATTTTTGTCATTTTTGTCATTTTTGTCATTTTTGTCATTTTTGTCATTTTTGTCATTTTTGTCATTTTTGTCATTTTTGTCATTTTTGTCATTTTTGTCATTTTTGTCATTTTTGTCATTTTTGTCATTTTTGTCATTTTTGTCATTTTTGTCATTTTTGTCATTTTTGTCATTTTTTGTCATTTTTTGTCATTTTTTGTCATTTTTTGTCATTTTTTGTCATTTTTGTCATTTTTGTCATTTTTTGTCATTTTTGTCATTTTTGTCATTTTTGTCATTTTTGTCATTTTTGTCATTTTTGTCATTTTTGTCATTTTTGTCATTTTTGTCATTTTTGTCATTTTTGTCATTTTTGTCATTTTTGTCATTTTTGTCATTTTTGTCATTTTTGTCATTTTTGTCATTTTTGTCATTTTTGTCATTTTTGTCATTTTTGTCATTTTTGTCATTTTTGTCATTTTTGTCATTTTTGTCATTTTTGTCATTTTTGTCATTTTTGTCATTTTTGTCATTTTTGTCATTTTTGTCATTTTTGTCATTTTTGTCATTTTTGTCATTTTTGTCATTTTTGTCATTTTTGTCATTTTTGTCATTTTTGTCATTTTTGTCATTTTTGTCATTTTTGTCATTTTTGTCATTTTTGTCATTTTTATCATTTTTGTCATTTTTGTCATTTTTGTCATTTTGTCATTTTTGTCATTTTTGTCATTTTTGTCATTTTTGTCATTTTTGTCATTTTTGTCATTTTTGTCATTTTTGTAATTTTTGTCATTTTTGTCATTTTTGTCATTTTTGTCATTTTGTCATTTTTGTCATTTTTGTCATTTTTGTCATTTTTGTCATTTTTGTCATTTTTGTCATTTTTGTCATTTTTGTCATTTTTGTCATTTTTGTCATTTTTGTCATTTTTGTCATTTTTGTCATTTTTGTCATTTTTGTCATTTTTGTCATTTTTGTCATTTTTGTCATTTTTGTCATTTTTGTCATTTTTGTCATTTTTGTCATTTTTGTCATTTTTGTCATTTTTGTCATTTTGTCATTTTTGTCATTTTTGTCATTTTTGTCATTTTTTGTCATTTTTGTCATTTTTGTCATTTTTGTCATTTTTGTCATTTTTGTCATTTTTGTCATTTTTGTCATTTTTGTCATTTTTGTCATTTTTGTCATTTTTGTCATTTTTGTCATTTTTGTCATTTTTGTCATTTTTGTCATTTTTGTCATTTTTGTCATTTTTGTCATTTTTGTCATTTTTGTCATTTTTGTCATTTTGTCATTTTTGTCATTTTTGTCATTTTTGTCATTTTTGTCATTTTTGTCATTTTTGTCATTTTTGTCATTTTTGTCATTTTTGTCATTTTTGTCATTTTTGTCATTTTTGTCATTTTTGTCATTTTTGTCATTTTTGTCATTTTTGTCATTTTTGTCATTTTTTGTCATTTTTGTCATTTTTTGTCATTTTTGTCATTTTTGTCATTTTTGTCATTTTTGTCATTTTTGTCATTTTTGTCATTTTTGTCATTTTTGTCATTTTTGTCATTTTTGTCATTTTTGTCATTTTTGTCATTTTTGTCATTTTTGTCATATTTGTCATTTTTGTCATTTTTGTCATTTTTGTCATTTTTGTCATTTTTGTCATTTTTGTCATTTTTGTCATTTTTGTCATTTTTGTCATTTTTGTCATTTTTGTCATTTTTGTCATTTTTGTCATTTTTGTCATTTTT
The DNA here is from genome assembly GCF_029784155.1 of Uranotaenia lowii. Taxonomy (NCBI): domain Eukaryota; kingdom Metazoa; phylum Arthropoda; class Insecta; order Diptera; family Culicidae; genus Uranotaenia; species Uranotaenia lowii. The sequence goes on along the minus strand of NC_073693.1, from coordinate 5,470,527 downwards.
GTCATTTTTGTCATTTTTGTCATTTTTGTCATTTTTGTCATTTTTGTCATTTTTGTCATTTTGTCATTTTTGTCATTTTGTCATTTTTGTCATTTTTGTCATTTTTGTCATTTTTGTCATTTTTGTCATTTTTGTCATTTTTGTCATTTTTGTCATTTTTGTCATTTTTGTCATTTTTGTCATTTTTGTCATTTTTGTCATTTTTGTCATTTTTGTCATTTTTGTCATTTTTGTCATTTTTGTCATTTTTGTCATTTTTGTCATTTTTGTCATTTTTGTCATTTTTGTCATTTTTGTCATTTTTGTCATTTTTGTCATTTTTGTCATTTTTGTCATTTTTGTCATTTTTGTCATTTTTGTCATTTTTGTCATTTTTGTCATTTTTGTCATTTTTGTCATTTTTGTCATTTTTGTCATTTTTGTCATTTTTGTCATTTTTGTCATTTTTGTCATTTTTGTCATTTTTGTCATTTTTGTCATTTTTGTCATTTTTTGTCATTTTTGTCATTTTTTGTCATTTTTGTCATTTTTTGTCATTTTTGTCATTTTTGTCATTTTTGTCATTTTTGTCATTTTTGTCATTTTTGTCATTTTTTGTCATTTTTGTCATTTTTGTCATTTTTGTCATTTTTGTCATTTTTGTCATTTTTGTCATTTTTGTCATTTTTGTCATTTTTGTCATTTTTGTCATTTTTTGTCATTTTTGTCATTTTTGTCATTTTTGTCATTTTTGTCATTTTTGTCATTTTTGTCATTTTTGTCATTTTTGTCATTTTTGTCATTTTTGTCATTTTTGTCATTTTTGTCATTTTTGTCATTTTTGTCATTTTTGTCATTTTTGTCATTTTTGTCATTTTTGTCATTTTTGTCATTTTTGTCATTTTTGTCATTTTTGTCATTTTTGTCATTTTTGTCATTTTTGTCATTTTTGTCATTTTTGTCATTTTTGTCATTTTTGTCATTTTTGTCATTTTTGTCATTTTTGTCATTTTTGTCATTTTTGTCATTTTTGTCATTTTTGTCATTTTTGTCATTTTTGTCATTTTTGTCATTTTTGTCATTTTTGTCATTTTTGTCATTTTTGTCATTTTTGTCATTTTTGTCATTTTTGTCATTTTTGTCATTTTTGTCATTTTTGTCATTTTTGTCATTTTTGTCATTTTTGTCATTTTTGTCATTTTTGTCATTTTTGTCATTTTTGTCATTTTTGTCATTTTTGTCATTTTTGTCATTTTTGTCATTTTTGTCATTTTTGTCATTTTTGTCATTTTTGTCATTTTTGTCATTTTTGTCATTTTTGTCATTTTTGTCATTTTTGTCATTTTTGTCATTTTTGTCATTTTTGTCATTTTTGTAATTTTTGTCATTTTTGTCATTTTTGTCATTTTTGTCATTTTTGTCATTTTTGTCATTTTTGTCATTTTTGTCATTTTTGTCATTTTTGTCATTTTTGTCATTTTTGTCATTTTTGTCATTTTTGTCATTTTTGTCATTTTTGTCATTTTTGTCATTTTTGTCATTTTTGTCATTTTTGTCATTTTTGTCATTTTTGTCATTTTTGTCATTTTTGTCATTTTTGTCATTTTTGTCATTTTTGTCATTTTTGTCATTTTTGTCATTTTTGTCATTTTTGTCATTTTTGTCATTTTTGTCATTTTTGTCATTTTTGTCATTTTTGTCATTTTTGTCATTTTTGTCATTTTTGTCATTTTTGTCATTTTTGACATTTTTGTCATTTGAGTCATTTTTGTCATTTTTGTCATTTTTGTCATTTTTGTCATTTTTGTCATTTTTGTCATTTTTGTCATTTTTGTCATTTTTGTCATTTTTGTCATTTTTGTCATTTTTGTCATTTTTGTCATTTTTGTCATTTTTGTCATTTTTGTCATTTTTGTCATTTTTGTCATTTTTGTCATTTTTGTCATTTTTGTCATTTTTGTCATTTTTGTCATTTTTGTCATTTTTGTCATTTTTGTCATTTTTGTCATTTTTGTCATTTTTGTCATTTTTGTCATTTTTGTCATTTTTGTCATTTTTGTCATTTTTGTCATTTTTGTCATTTTTGTCATTTTTGTCATTTTTGTCATTTTTGTCATTTTTGTCATTTTGGTCTATTTTTTCAGTTCTCTATCAATTTTTGAACTTAATTTTTTTGAATTTTAGACGAATTTTTCTACAATTTTTTGTTTAACTGTCTTTGAGAAATGAGTTATGTTAAATGGGTATTCTAACTTTCACAAACTGTCTGACATTCATTTAATGAATATTTAAGTCAAGTCATTGTCAAAGTGTTATGGCCGATGTTTAACAATTGACAGCGACCACCATTTACTGTCCGGATTGGTGTTCGGTCTTCTCTCGGACGAAGCGAGTAGTGCTTCCTATATGATTACTTGCTGGCTAGCTTGCCAGCTAGGCTCCGGTTAAGATACGAGGAAACATGTCAATTAGTGTCAAACATATCCGCAAAAGAACACTTCTTATCGTGTTTCTCTGTCTCAGGACTGAATGCTGCTCTATGATGTATTTTCCGAACGAGCAACTGCCAATAGCTAGGAGTCGTCGGTACTGCCAGTCGATAAAGATGAAGATCTGTCCAGCTTGACTTCCAAGGGGCACCATCACTGGTCGATTCGTTTGTTAATGGTCTAAATGATTTGCCTTCTCGGAGATTTCTGCCACTCAAGATGAATGGCAAGATGGCCACGGATATCATCCGGAGTTGTGCTCTTATGCTGTATCTACATAAATACACGCCCAAGATGTTGATGTAATGATTCGCAAAAGAGCAATTTATCTAGAATTGATTTTACAGACATGCTCTCTTCGAGTCATCCGCCTGGCAGCTCTTTATTTTAGGTAATAATTTCTTAGAATTATCAAAAGGGCAGTAATGGTTGATTATAATCGGTTTAACATGGAATCAGCTTTGCTTGCTTATGTGAACGATGCAAACTGATGTTGACAAAAGCTTTTAGCTTTGAATTGAAGAGCCAACATTTAGATATCATTCTTACCCTTTGCTTCTGACAGCAGTTGAAGAAAACATTCTCTCTAACAAGCAATAAGATGCATTCCGATGAAAAGTAAACAGCAAGCGTCAAGGCTTGATGAAACAAGTTTTAATTAGAAATAACCTTTTACCTCCACCGAAACACGTAACGTTAAGATAGGAAAGCTTTGGCTTCTAGTCTCCGGTCTCGATATCAGCAGCTACTATTTTAGTAGTCTCTTTCTTGAATCCTTGAAGTTTTGCCTCATGCCGCAGCTATAACTTCGACCTCACATTTTAGCAGCAATGCGCAGCCTTTATGCTGGTTTGTTCGGAGCAATACCTAAACATGTAGCCAAGCCCAAACCTGAGCAGAATCGTAGAACAACATCAAATGGTAAAATCTAAAATTTCACCTGGCCCACATTAATGGGAAATTCACAGCGCACCGCAGCAGCAGCAGCAGATCTGGCTTTCGCCTTGGTTATCTTAGTCGGGTTCTTGGTATTTCTAGTTGTTGGGACGACCTCTACGATGAAGGCAGGGGCAACCCCAATGTGGCCTGCGGCTTTTCTCCCGAGTGGTGTCGGTAATTCCAACCTAAACAGCACTAGAGTGGTTCAAAACTTTATCAGAAAATTTTGAAAATTTTCCAAAAGAAAAATATGAATCATTCTACCGAGTTAGGGCTTGTGATATAGCTCAGTTGGCAAGTCTGTTGCCTCCTGAGCCGATGTCCGCGAGTTCGAGCCCAAGAGTAAACATCGAACACAGTTGTACCGGATAAGTTTTTCAATAACGATCCGCCAACTGCAACGTTGATAAAGTCGCGAATGCCATAAAGATGGTAAAACGACTATAATCGAAACAAAAAAAAAAAATTCTACCGAGCAACTTATAATTCATTTATGATCACTCTGTCGTTCGGCTGCAGCAGCCGACTCAAGAAGCATTCCCTTTGGCGCCCCCCGAAAACACCCACTGCCAATTAAAAATTCTGATCACTGAGAACGATCCAGAAATCTTCAGCGCAAGCCAGCCCAGCCTACCGGTGGCTTTGATTCATAATGCATTTAATTAATTTCAAATATTGAATTTCACCACCAAGTAGAGAGACTGAATGCTGTTGGAGTTCGAGCTTCAGTTGAGTCGGTTGGTGGATTCCCGATGAAGGCCGTTGGGTTGACTCAAACGATTTTTGAAATCAAACGATTGAGGGTTCCGTGAGCGTAACAATAATTAAAAATGTGTACCATATTTTAGTGTAAAAAAAAACATTGAAAAAAAACTTCAATCTGAGGGTATTCACAATAAAAAATGTATAAGTAATTTCCTGTAATGGCAAGATTTTTCAAAAGCTTCAGTGGGCCCGCCCATAGCTTATCGGCAGAGTTCAAGCCGTCCGAGTTATTGCTTGTGATGCACCGGATAGGCTTTCCAATGCAGATCTGCTAACAAAATCGTTAATAAAAAAATGCGGATGCTATCAAAATTTTAAAACGATCATTATCCGAACAAAATAATCAAGCACTCTATTTGAATTTAAAAAAAAAAACATTTTAAACACTTGTGGCATAAATACAGGACAATACTGTCATAAACTCGAGCTGGTAAAACATCAACATACAAACATCAGATTTGGAATTTCTCCGATACACTTATTTAAATTCTTTTGATTGGAAATAAGGGTTTTTATGTTTGATAAATGCAAAGATTCGATAATTTCTTTATTTAAAAAATGAATATTTGTAAACATTTTTTTTAAACAATCATGTGTAGATCGCTGATCAATTACTCGCTTGAGAATTTAAAAAATATGGTTTTAAGCAGTTGACATGGAAATTTCCCAAGTCATATCGTGGGAGTGCATTTGATTTATAATTTCTTTTGATTGATAACTATTGATTAGTGGGGTTGTTGAAATTTAACTTCACTCAGTCGTTTTTCGTTCGTTAACAAAATTCAACAGGAGAGTTTTTATATTGAATCTAGACAAACAAAACAATGTTAATTGATGATTTTAAAAAGAAATGAAGAATCCTCCTCACTGCAGTTTTAACCTATTCCGTGATGTAAGAGATGATATAAAGTTTTTAAAAAATTATTAAAACGGATTTTAATTTTTTTTTATTGTGAATCTTCAACCTGTGTATGTCATACGGTTAAAATAGCATGCGCATTAGGGTGACATTGTAATGAATTTTGTTTTCTTTTTTTAAAGCTTGGAAAAGCTAACTTTTGATTTGTAATAAATAAAAATAGAATAAATCAATGCAAACTTAAACTTGGGAAGCTAGGCATTTTATTTTTTTTCAATTCGCTAAAATGATAATTGAAAATATTAAATAGATCATATTCGGTTTGGATGTTTTTCAAAGAACAAAAAGCGATCAGAATAAAGATAAAAAGCTATAAATTACCTGACAGAGTGGGTTTTGTATTTCATAGGAAGAGTCTTGCAGCATTGTTCATAAAAAAACTGAACAGTTTTGAAATGTTTGGATAAATTATTCCAATTTAAAGACCCTGGTTTTGTGTAAATTTATCTAACATGTGGTTGATTTTATTCTATCAATATTCGTTTCCTGAGTATCAATAATAATTGTTTACATTTTAATGATTAGCTTGATTTGGCTAATCAGAGTTGTAAATTTATTTTTTAATAAAAAAAAACAACTCTGCATAATAATAAAGAATTCCCTTTTTCATCAGCGTGTAAAACATTTTAGGGGAGAATGAGGATACTTGATCCTTGGGAATACTTGATTCCTCAGCTATATCTCGAAACAGGAATATCTTACAAATATCAAATGTTCTGAAAAAATGTGCAAAATAAAACAAAACAACAATGCTGTTATCTAAACTAATTTTAAAAATGTTATTTTTCGAGTTAATTGAAAAAAAAAATGTAATAAAAATGTTTATTCCATTATGTCAATCGTTAGAAAATTATATGATCTTCATAATGCAATATTTTCAAAGCAATAGTAAACTTTAAATTTTTTTAAGAAGAAATTTTTCAATATGTATGTTATGGGTATAATTGATTCCTAGAGTTTAAAAGGATAAATTTTTCTTCTAAAAGGATCGTGATCAATAACTATCATGAAATTACTAGTACCTGTTCAATAGCTAATGTTTATCCAGTAATTATATGTTAAAAAGTTTAAGGATAGTTTTTAGTTTTAAGTTTAAAATATTTTCGCCATTATTGGATGTTCTCCTACATTAAATACTTGATTGCGCTCAGCAAATTTAAGTCTTATAAATAAATTCCATTATCTAGTTAACTATAGGGCTCTGAGCAGTTCATTTCTGAGCTGAATTGATAAAAATAAAAAAAATCTGTTAAAAAGGACTAAATATATTTTATTTATCTGAAAACTAGTAAATTACGCCTTAAAGTATGCATTGAAAGACGGATAATAGACAAACTTTTGAAATTTTCTTTATCTGATACTAATAAACTGTGAAGTGGGAACTAATATGGGAAAAATAGTCGACGGATCATTTATGTTCGGACTTAACAAGATTTTTGCCTAGGGTCTGAGCACCCTGATGAAGAATCAAGTCTCCTTTAGTAAAAGATCAAGTCTACTGTAGCTAAAAAAATATTACAATTTTTTTACTCTCACGAAAATGCTTCTAGTAAATCTATGAAATCATGTATCGTTCTAACTTTTGAAGCTCATAAATTTGAAATTGCACGCTGTCAGAAAATGCAAAAGACGGCGAGTTGCTGAATTTCACCAAAAAGATATGGTAAAAATAAGAAAAGGGGATCAAGTATCTCCCCTAAATACGATTGTTGTATTGGCGTTTATGTAAACTACTACAGTGTACCAATTTTGATTCAAGAAGAGCAATATTCAATGTATTGCAGGTTTGTACACATTTTTGACTCAGAAAAATTCCAAACTGGCAGAGTTATATGCATATTTTCATTAGTACTAGGCAGAAAATGAATTTATAGCACTTTTAAAATGGGATGACGAGAGAATGACTAAAAAGTATTTGAGTATTCGAAAAAAATGCAACAAACAAAATCACAAACTTGCAGAGTTATATTCAAATTTTCATTAGCACTAGGCAGAAAATGAATTTATAGAACTTTTAAAAAAGGATGAAGAGAAAATAACTAAAAACAATTTGAGTATTCGAAAAAAATGCAACATTTTATTTTGTGAATAACTTAAGCATACGTGAATAAAATCGATGAAATTTTCAATGAGGCTACCTAGTAATGCACTGTTTAATTTGGTGAAAATCTGTCAAAGGATTTTTGAGATAGCGTTCTATACAGAAACTAATTGTCAAAAATTTCTTGAGCATGATCGAGAAAAGTCCCAATATGGGAGATCCAAAAACAAATGGAAACTATTTGAAAAAATTTCATATGATACATCGTTTAAAGAGTCTTAGAAGATTTAACACTGAGCTAAAATTTATTTTAAATTGAAGATGATTGATTGCATGAAAATCAGGAATGTTAGAGGTTTTATCAAGCGTAATCCAGAAACATCAGTAGACGAAGTGATAAAAAAGGTAATTATTCTAACTGGTTCATCTTGCTGACAAATAAACAGACTTGACTTCATTAATTCAAAGTAGAAAAGCTGCCCTCCGTTAAAATAAACGAAATACGGTGGTCAAATCGTGCGCAAAATATTTGGACCGCTAGGGGGGGGAACGATGAATGGCTAAAGATTGATTCCAAATGCGACCGGTTTTCATGAATTTTAATACTCCAAAAGTTAAAACTCTGTTTAAATTGGATCCGAATTTGTTCCATTACGCAAAACGATTGTGGAATGATAAGAAGTCAAATATGTAAGGTTTGTGCTGAATGAGGACAATTGTCTAAATTGATTATAACTTCCACCAAATTCAAATATTTAGTTATTTTGAACCCTCATAAAAAAGATAATTTAGTCAAAAATAGCCTTGATTTGGAAAAATGGTGGTTCCTAGTATGCATTTTACATGGCCAAAAATAAAAGTTGGATTGGAATTTTGTTGATCGCCGCGCTTCATTGTAACTTTATTTCAGCGGCCTTTTTCGGATAATTTTAAAATTAAAAAAAAATTTTAACGTGGACACGGTCCCCAAATTTTCAAAAACAAAAATACCAATAACGTGTATGAAATTAAATGTAGCAAATTTAATGAGTCGTTATAAGTGGAACTAGTCAGTTTTTTTAATATTAAAGCAATATAAAACAATTGTATCTACAGTTTGGAAACTGGTCACCTTTTCGACTTCGACAATACGAACATTTTAGAAAAAAGTAGCAGATTATAATGCCAGAATTACAGCTGAAACTTTTTGATTTGAAATTTGAGATGAAAGCAATGTAGTCAATAACCAGATAGACTCCTCTAATTTTAAGACAACTTAGGATTCAGTAATTAAAAAATTGCCACAAATACTATGTTAACAAGTGTAATTGAAAATCAAAACAAAATATCTCAAATCAAATAAGTATTGACGAAGGCTAGAAAATTGTAAGTTTTTTTTAAATATCGTAAATAAGACGAAAGTTCATTGTTCAAAATATAAAATTTTCCAACGACTGCAAAACTGGTAAAAACGTTTTTGATTTTAAAATTCGGCAAAAACGTCGATGAATTAAGGTTACAAAAATTAAAGTTAAAAAACTTCTTCTTTGGACACTTTCTCAAAAACCGCTTGACAGAACGTCACAAAAATTTGCACATGTAAACATTACTTTTTTGGCATTTTTTTTCTGATAGTTTATTCAATTTCCAACCATGCATTTAAAAACTATTCACAAAACAAAGTGTTGGATTTTTTCGAACTCACTACTTTTACTTACATCTCACTTTTTTCTCAACTTGTTAATATTTATTAAAATGAGATATTCAACGCCGGTTCAGTTTTTGGAATAGAGAGTTATTATGAATTTATATTTGGTAGTCAATTCCTTAAATAACTACCCATTACATTAGCGATAGCTATTTGTCACTTTCCTTTTCTCAAATTCCCTAACCGGGAGAGTACTCATTTCCCAATAAGTACTTTGATACTTTTACTCAGAATATCTGGCAAAACAGTTGTGTTACAATGAACCCAATTTATGTAGTCACGCTTAATCATGTGATGATGTAAACATTTGTACCGCGATTGCGTATTGGACATAGCGAAGGGAACCAAAACTAACAATGTTTTGTTCTGATCGTGGCCGCAGAAGTCTGCTGCCGATAGAAAACCGTAAGTTTCAAAACTTTTTTGCCATTTGAATGGTAATATTTATAGATTTAAAAAAATTTAGAAGATATTTTCTTAGTAGTGAAAAGTTTAATGACCTATCAGTTTTTCTTAACTTTTGAGAATTTTCACTTTTGAAAACCATAATAAAAATGTCAAATACTTTCTTTCCACTTACGAGCTTACTAACTTCTAACTAAAATTTATCACTCTAAGATGTCGAAAAGTACGTTGTCAAGCATGACAAATTGGCTTTATGATGTCAGCTTCTAGCTTTATTTTGGTTTATTTTCTTTATCTCAACTTTGAGAATAAATCAAAATTTACCGTTTGAGATTTGGAACAATGTAAAGTTATTGATTTTACAAAAGGCATCAATCATGATATATTTTATGTTTTAAATAAATTTTGCATCAAGTTCAATAGTTCCTAAGGTAAGATTTTTTTTTATTTGATTTTTTTCTGTTATTTTATTTATAATTAAGCTGTTAAAGATCTTAAAATGGCGGTTTATAATTCAACAGCAGAGCAATGACAATGAGGTTTTATAGGAAACTAAAAAAAAGAATTAAAACTTTATCGTTATGTTTTAATGCCTTTAAAAAAAACGAGTAAAAGATTTTTTTACCAATTTTTTGATTGTTTTCTTTGCTTTTTAAACAAAAACTCAAAGACTTATATGTCTAAGAATTGAATTGTGGTTTTAAATTTAATGATTCTAGAGAAATCAAGTGAGAAACACAAAGCCTAAAGTTTAAGCCGAAATATGCAATCTTTCACCAATTTAACCTCCATACTTTTTTTTTTCATGGAATTGCAAATTTCAACTCTCTGAAAAGTGAATGAAATGCCACGCAATGCGGAAATTTTGCAGCGTGTTTTATTTTTCGAATTTGAAAGCATAGTTGCTGAATTTCATTTAAATACATAAAACGAAATGAAATTTCCAGCTTCATATTAAAAAAAATTTCCATTTACGATTTAATCAAAATCCTGCAGAAATGTCTGCATTGATTATATATTGTATACAAGATATTCTTTATTTTGAGTAATAGATGCTTAGACTAACAAAGCATTTCTGTAATCAAATCGGTTTTATTCAGAATTTCACTGCATAATTTATCATAATTGAATTATTTATAACGCTATCAAATAAAACCACTAAAACGCTCTTGATTTGAAAAGATGTTTTTGCATGACGAAAACTATTGCGCAGAAATGTTCCAGTCCGCCAAAACCTTTAATCTGTCTCACGCCATCAACGAGATTATATTCGATCCGTCCAGCTCCGAATTCCTAGATTTACATCCATATACGTTTTTCATTCCACTAACATGAATTAATAACCTCCCCCTCGTATCAAATCACACGCTGACATAACCTCGGCTGTTTGGCACTCTTTTGGTGCCACCGCGTCAAGAATATAAGTGTGTTAATTTTTCAAATCCGACGAGCGCTTGATGCGAAGTGACATTTGGCAACGTCCCTTTGATGAACATTTTTGAAAAACTCGATGATCTCCTTCCTCAGATAGAGCGCTCTTGTTTTAGTTTTTGGAGGAATTGGGGGGAAGGAAAGTCTTAAATTTTCCATCCAAGCAGTTGTAGTTGCAAAATGGCAAAATCGCGACTTCACCAGTCGCCTGCCCGCCAGCCAGAAGAACGAGCCAAAGATTTGTGCACTTTATTTTTAGCAGCGCCACACACCGATGTTTTAATCCCACGCGCCACAATATTCCGCCTCCATACGCGTCTGAATGGCAAAATGTTGGAAAAAGAAGGGGGAAAGATCGGTGGATTTTGGGGACCGAAAATAAAGCAACAGCACCGTACGAATATTTATCATCTCCCAATGGCAGGTGTTGGGTTCATTTTTGCGCACACGTCTCTTCTGAATTGAAATAGAAATTGAAGGAGGGCGGGGGAGGTTGTGGTGAACTAGAAACGTGTGACCTCCAGATTTCGCAACCGAAATGAAACCGTTGACCGGAATTCGAAGAGGTTCTGCAATAGCTGACATGTTCCAACAATTCCGAAATCAAGTTTAGTGTTCCGACGTCTTGTTTTTCGTTTGCTTTTTGGAAAGTTCACCTCAGACGAGTTTTCGAGAGCGGGAGAAATATATTTCCACCCACCTGTTCAATGAATGTTTGCGAAATCTAAACCTACCTGTGGGTGAGTCCTGGCTTCGGTTGAATCTGTTTCGAGATGTTCACTTGAAGCAATGTTAATGATTAGTCACACCTTTCCACCACATCGAAAGTGAAGCACTCAATAATTTCGATTGAAGAAATTTTCAACACAATTCTTTTGGAATTTGGACACTTCGTACTTCGTACTAAAATGTTTCGAAAACACACTTTTGATTGGGATGATTTAAATTCGCCACAAAAACTACCCTTCAATCAAAAACCAACAATCTCACTACAAACAATTGCACCAAAAAACTAACCGATTGCAGAAACCGAACACCTTTAGTACGGCACAAATGAAAAACAAGGAAAATCTCACAGGAACGAAACGAAAACTACTCGGAAAAATACCCGCCAAACTTGCTTCCTCAGAATGCAGCAAAAGGAGAGTGTGAACGAAAATTCGCCAGTCAGTCCCGCCAGCGCCAGCCAGTGTGTTGTATGGAAAATGGAAACACACACGCTCAGCAGACATGGGACATGGGAAAATCGGAGAAAAATTAGCATTTGTTAGTTTGTTAATTTTTTTGCTATCTTACCCTCGAGGCAGATGATCACGGTGTTCTTCCTATCGAGATAAAAAAAAAAGTATCGCTCCTCTCATTCATAGTGAGTATGAATTCTCTATGAAATCTAATAATGATCTTCCCTTTATGCTCTTCGCCTTATACTTTCGCACACAAGCGCTGCGAAAAAAGTAATTAATTTAATTTATTTTATTAGAGAGGCTTGCTTGGCGAAAAAAGTAAACAAACCGTGTCCAAATTGTGAGGGCGAACACTGAACTCACCACACATTGCATTTTCCCATTTACTGGTAGTGTAGAGCGATTTTTAATATTGAGTCGTGGGGGGATGATCGAGAGATGATCTCTGTTGCGTTACGCTCGTCATTTTTGATTTTCTCTCCGATGTTATATTGTTGTATACAAAAAAAAAAACACAGTTGGAAATGGCAATTTCACGAACTTACAAAAAATAAACGACATTCGTTTGTCGTATATGGGGATCGAATTCATTGTTTATTCATTGTTTTGTTAAACAATTGTACAATTTCTGGGGGCCTAGGAAAAATTTCAAGTCAGTAGCAGCAATATTTAAATGAGGAAAGTCGGGGAAGTCGGACACCCTAAGGTAGAATCGCAATAGAAAATCAGATATTGCTTTTTGTCGCAGTTTTCGTGCAGATGTACAGTTTAGGTTGTTTGCTATCACATTAACCATTGGAATTTGTAAATATCCTCCTCTAGACTGTTTTTAGCTATCTGAACATGCTTGCAAATTACACTTTTCAAAAATGGTCGGGTAAAATGGACACTGCGTCGAAAAGGTACACTTTTCCGGAAAAATTGCTGTAAAACTACATTTTTATGTGAGTTAAGTATTTGAGAACGTTTTTGAACCAAAATGAAACCAACTGGTCCTTGTTCAGGAGCAAAACATTGTGGTTTCGAATTTCCGTATTTAATAGGCACTTTCGTCACCGAGGATCTAGCTTTTATTGTTTTATAGCCTTTTTGAGATGGTGAGTGCTTTTCGACAGACAAATGCTCTTCCAAGGTGTTGTGAAGGCCTTTGAAGGATCAAACTGATGAAAAATTTGAAAAATCTAGAGAAACTAATTTGTCCGTTTTACCCGCCTTTGGGAGTCCATTTTACCCGTTTAGAAAATTCACTTATTTTCTTCTAGACTAGATGGTTAACCCTTTAGTGCATAGTGTTATTTTTAATCAACTTTTATTGAAATCCAAATATCTCGGAAACGCGTGAATAGTTTTGTTATGTTTTCACAAACAATATGTTTGAGATTAAAAAAAAATTAGCCCATGGTGTTTTTATGACGATATTTCGATGTTTATGTGAGATATGAGGATTTTTTAACTATCTGACGGGTTTGCGCCGGGAGTCTTCAGATCTTCCCAAAAATGGAATTTTGTTAAATTTTGTCGACTCAGAAACACATTTATTTTTTTAGAATACTAACATTTTTATTTTTCGAGTTAGACTCGGTTAGATTTTTTTGTAAATGTAAAATAACCATATACTTGAAAAAAATATTGAATGACCTTCAACATGAAATATTGTGAATAAGCTTTAACTAGCATCTACAGCTTTAATATGCATCACCGAATATTTTGCATAAATAAATACCATTGTATAGCTCAATTTATGATGCAACTTTCATCTGGAGACACCAAAATAAGCCAACAACTCCTTGAAGAGTTATGAAAGGAATAATGACAATTAATCTCTTTTTCGCATCGAAAACAAACAATGGTCGAACAAGTGCATTCACATATGGAGGTAGTGCGAACTTTTAACAACATGTAAACAAAAGAACTCATCAAAGCAGGTAAAAAACACTATTTTTTCGTGCTTTGTAGAATGTTTGCAGCAAAACTGACTTTAAATGTTTTCAAAGTCGTAATTATGAAACAAATTTCAAATTTGGTGAAGATCTGAAGACCCCCCGCGCAAATTGTCCGATAATAAAAAAATCTTCATATCGAAGGAAGTATGCAAAATAGTTTCTTAAATCAATTTTTTATAAGTTTTTTAAGTTGTTTTTGGAAAATCGCTGAAATTTCTTCTGATTTGGAAATTTGAAAATTGTTTTATTCAATTAATCATAAACATCTTCCTGCACATAACGAACAATGTTTGGAAGGAATTTGCGAAATCGTATTGCAATAAATCAATAATTTCTAAAATTATTACTATTATAAGACTAATTACGACTTCGAACCTGTTCAGAGTGTTATTCGAATATAAATGTTATTATTTCATTGACTCACAATTGCTATTCCGAAAGAAAAAAGTCATACATTAAAAGGTTTGAGAGAAGTCTAATTGAAAATACACTTTTGAAAACGGTTGAAGTTTTCGAAAATGTAGCAAGCTATGAACTATTTTCTGAGTAGAGAAAATAACAACAAATAATGGATTCTCAAACTTTTTGTTTATTTTGTTCACTAGTATGAAACCTTGAATGATGTACATAAACATGGGGTCCTGTTAAAAATGATTGTCCAAATATCTTGGATAAATGTTCCTTTTTTTTGGTCAGAACTTTTTTGAATAACATTAGTTTACAGCAATTGTGATTGAAGTGAAAAAAGATTATTTTTTTATGTAAATTGAGCGCTGAATTCCTAAGAGCAGAAATTAAAAAAAAAATCCCAGCCAACGTGAAATCGTAAAAAAATCGTCGTCAAACTCGTATAGGAGTGCCACTCTAATCGGAATCGTAAATGTGTACACTTAACATTCAACAATGTCGTTTATCCATCGTAGAAGATATTATAACCTGATGAAATACGATTTAGTTACAGTATGTCGTAATTAATGCGACCGCTGTGAAATGAAATCTTATAACAATCGCAAAAGATTTCTTAAAATGCATTTTATTCGTATATGAATTACTCTGGTATTGAAATCTTAAATGGCTTCAGATAAATTCGTATAGAACACCATGTAACCTTCGTTTATCCTATCGCTTTATACATTTTATAAAACGTCTCATTAAAAGACAAAGCAATACCATGTTTTCCGATAAAGCTATAAATATCGTAAGAAAGAAGTAAAATTCATAAGCATATAACCAGTAGACTGGGTCGATTTGGAGTCATTTTTGAATTTCTCAAACCCTGGGGTTTAAAAAGCTTTGTCTTGGTCCAAAACTCATCCATGATTATTTGTGGAATTTTTAAGTAACGTTTACATAAGTAGATTTGAGCTTTTAGGTTTGTATGGGAAAATTGAATATTTTGCACTGAAAAATCAACATCATTTTTGTTTCTCTTGTGGAATCGAGCCACCAGATGGTTTTTGTGCCAATTTATAAAATGCGTGAAGGAAATTTTTGGCTGAACAACTTTATCGAAGACCGTAACTTCGTATCTTTTTAGACAAAAAAGTTATTAGCTGTTTAACAGGTGCATGTCTTTTTAGATTGATAAACGATAAATTCAATTGACACCACTGCTTGTGCCCCACGAAGTATGGCATGAATAGTAGTCATGCAATTCCTCGCTAGGCACCCAGCAGGGATGTCAATTGAATTTATCGTTTATCAATGCTAAAGTACATACCCCTGGTAAACAGCTAATAACTTTTTTATCTAATAAGATACAAAGTAACGGTCTTGGACAAAGTTGTTCAGCGAAAAATTTCCTTTACAATTTTTATAAATTAACACAAAAACCATTAGCTGGCTCGGTTCCATAAGAGAAACAAAAATGATGTTGATTTTTCAGTACAAAATATTCAATTTTTCCATACAAACCTAAAAGTTCAAATTTACTCATGTAAACGTTACTTAAAAATTCTACAAAAAATCATGGATGAGTTTTGGACCAAGACGAAGCTTTTTAGACCCCAGGGTTTGAGAAATTAAAAAATGACCCAAAATCGACTCAGTCTAATAACCAGTCTCTTTACCCATGATATAAATATATCTAATACGATCGAATGAGATTCGTTTTAGCGGATACTAAGCATTCGCCCTTATCACAAGTCAAAACTTTATCCTATAAGGCGGACGTTTAATTAAAAGTGTGTTCGAAATGTTGGAGTTTTGCGATCTTGCCTGCAAATTAACCGGTAAATAAATATCGGACAAAATATAAATGGTAAGTTTAGGAGAAATTTAAATGGTGAAAATATAAATGCTTATTTTATTTCCCAAACAGGTAATTTAATGATTCGGGCCTGGAAAAAAAACTTACAGATAAAAGTGCGAAAAGAAGACATTCCGGAAAAACGCCCATCTCAAGCAGTCAAAGTATTTTGCAATATTTTATAGGGTAATCAATTTCAAAAATTTGTTTTTAAATGAAAATCAATTTAAATCACCAGGAATCTGTGTTTATTTGTAGAATCCTATTTCAATCACAATAATACGCATAGTATGCGACTTAAAGTGGCTCGCAAAATCTTTTATTGGTACAAAAATACATAATTTCTCGCACAAAATATTGCTTAAACAGCCGATCGAATGTGAAATTGCTTCATATCGTACAAGAGTACAACTACGCTATAGACTGTGAGTTGTCAATCGATGTACACATTTCTGCACATCGTAAAAGACTGCAACACACCTCGCATCAAGGGCAAGTTAAATCGCTAATCGATCGTCAGATCGTTTCAAGTCGTAAATTTCTACAACACACATCGCATAAGGTGTGGTTGGAATTGTCAATCATCCCTTCATCATAAATGTATATGAATATCGTTTAATGGAATGTGAAACATTCCGCTTATGCGACATAAAGTACCAAAATAAATAAAACATCGTATTGCGATCGTATATGATGTTGTCGATGTCGCAAATCAGAAAATAGCGCAAAATTTAACGTATATTACCTGAAGATTTAGCGGTGCTGGCGACTAGCAGCGGTGGTGGCGACTAGCAGCGGAGGATAACCAGCGGAGTTAATGACATGTTGGCATGACATTTTGACATGACATTTTGACATGACATTTTGACATGACATTTTGACATGACATTTTGACATGACAATTTGACATGACAATTTGACATGACAATTTGACATGACATTTTGACATGACATTTTGACATGACATTTTGACATGACATTTTGACATGACATTTTGATATGAGATGGGTATGACATGACATTTTGATATGACATTTTGACATGACATTTTGACATGACATTTTGATATGACATTTTGACATGACATTTTGACATGACATTTTGACATGACATTTTGACATGACATTTTGGCATGACAATTTGACATGACATTTTGACATGACATTTTGACATGACATTTTGACATGACACGTTGGCATGACATGTTGGCATGACATGTTGGCATGACATTTTGACATGACATTTTGACATGACCATTTGACTTGACATTTTGACATGACATTTTGACATGACATTTTGACATGACATTTTGACATGACATTTTGACATGACATTTTGACATGACATTTTGACATGACATTTTGACATGACATTTTGACATGACATTTTGACATGACATTTTGACATGACATTTTGACATGACATTTTGACATGACATTTTGACATGACATTTTGACATGACATTTTGACATGACATTTTGACATGACATTTTGACATAAAATATTGACATTAAAGTGTCTGGGGCTTCCTGCGATAGGGGAAATAAAACACACGAGTTATAGTTAACTGTTCAGCTCGATAGTCCAGCTTCGACTGACTTGTTTATTCTTCGTATATGACATTCGAAGTCGGGTCACTCGCGAACGATCTTAAATCGACTCTCTCGTTAACGGAAAAGCTCAGACACGACAATCCTTCATTCTTCAAGTATGTTTAGTAATTATAATTCATGCTAAATCTTGTAATTCGAAAACTATTCATTTAATTCAAACATAATTCATGAAGCTGTAGAACCTAAGGCCTGTTGACGCCTTCGCTTTATTCGGTCGGACCTTCTAACGCCTGTAATTAGAGAATCGAAATGCAGTCCTGAATCAGTAGGGTTTGATGGGCTTTCCGGAAATCCTGCAAAGTCTGGTTCGTAGTCATCTTCTACAAATTTTCGTTTCCGATTAACAATTTTGATCATCGAATTTCCAGGAGGAATTATGTTCAAACACAACCTTAACTGATCGCGATGCGCAGATCTAATGTGACCCTTTATAGAAATTTGAAAAGTATTTAGTGAACATCTTTTCACATACTGGGCTTCTAACCATCGCTCAGCACCTTTTTGGTGATTGCGATACCATATTTTATCACCTGGGACTAAATGATTGAAATGATCGATTCTTTCCCTTACATCAGGATGTATTTTCTGTCCAGAACAATCAGCTCGATCGCTGACATCAGGTTTTAATATCCTTTTCGATTTCTGGCAGCTAGTATCCAGATTATTCGAGTAGTGATTCTTAGGGTTCATGAGATCAAGCAGCATTTTAGGCTTGTAATTAAAGACATTTTCAGAAGGGAAAGAACCTGTTCTTGTTAGACAGCCATTTCGATAGTTTATCAGAAAGTAATTTATTTGCTGTTCAATGTCAAATTTGTTAATTTGTGGATCAAGAAGAAATTTCTTTAAAACCTCTTTAATTGTTCTAACGGACCTTTCTGCTTGCCCATTAGATTCAGGGTGATAAGGAGGACTTTTCAATACCAATATTCCTTGATTCTTCATGAAATTAACAAATTCTAATGAATTAAATGGTGGTCCTCCATCGGTGACTAGTACGTCAGGTAATCCGAAACGAGCAAAAATATTCATGAATTTCCTTATAACTTTCTTAGCATCTGTTCCAAATCGCATATAATCAATTTCCACCCACTTAGAGAAGCTATCAACGAATAAAAGGAATACTTTCTCACCGAAATAAAAAAAATCAGCGTGTACACGACTGAATGGACGAGTCGTAGGTATCCATGAGGTTTCGAGTTTTTTCTTGGGAGTTATTAAAGTTCGATTACATATTGTACAATTTTTTACAAATTTCTCTATATCCTCATTTATACCAAACCAAAATACGGTTTTACGCGCTAATTGTTTAATCTTAACAATTCCGGCATGATTTGCATGAAGTAGTTTTAAAGTATTTTCCTGTAAAGTTTTTGGCACAACTACTCTGTTTCTGTACAAAAGGCAATCAGAATGCAGTTCAAAGTCATGCGCTTGAGATTTCGCATCTTTAAACTCTTTCTCTACTTTCTCTGGCCAACCTTGTCTAAGATATTTCATAATTTTTGCAAGATATAATCTTTTTTTTTGTCTCATCAGCAATATTTAAAAAATTTATTGGTAGTTCATTGGTGAAGTTCAGACTATTTACATAGTCCTTGTCAATACTTCTTGGAACAGCAGAGGGAAGTGGAAACCGGGAGCAGAAGTCTGCATTACCCATTCTGCTGGATGGCCTATAACGAATTTCAAAATCGTAGATGGAGAGTTCCATAACATAGCGTTGCAGACGTGTTACAAAGATGGAATTTTTTCCTTCTTTACCAAATACACCTAGAAGCGGTTTGTGGTCTGTATACACGACAAATTTTTGACCGTATAGATAGCGGTGAAATTTTTTTATACAACTCACTATCGCAAGAGCTTCTAGGTGTAGTATAGGGTATTTCTTTTGTGCTTCATTGAGACTAAATGACGTGAAGCAAATAGGTTTTTCTTTATCATTAACCACATGTGCTAGTACTCCTCCTAGGCCGTAATTACACGCATCTGTAACAACTATCAGTGGCTTCTTAGGATCAAAATATTCTAAGACATTAGATGCAACCACATAATGTTTGCATTTTTCAAAAGCTTCACTACAATGCTGATCCCAAACATATTTTGAGTCCTTTTTCAACAGATTATAAAAACAGTTTAATTTAACAGAAAGGTTTGGAATGAACTTCCCATAAAAATTTATTAGACCTAGAAATGCTTTTAGTTCAGTAGTGTTTTTAGGTGCAGTTGCTTTCACAATTGTCTCAATTTTGTCTGGACATGGTTTCAGTCCATCAGCACTAATAATGTGTCCAAGAAATGTGAGCTCTTTTACGAAAAATTGGCATTTATTAAGTTTAACTTTAATGTTTGCTGTCTGTAAACGCTTCATAACCATAAATAATCGTACTTTACATTCTTCCTTGTTTTTTCCAGAAATAAGAACGTCATCCAGGTAACATGAAACGCCTTGAATACCGTGTAGCACCTGTTCAATGATTTGTTGGAAAATTGCAGTACTAGATGCTACACCTTGGGGCAGACGATTGTAGGTGTAAAGCCCTTTAATTGTGTTTATCGTCATAATTTCTTTAGACTGTTCAGACAGCTCGAGCTGGGTATATGCACCTGCAAGGTCGAGCGAGCAAAATATTTTTGACCCTGACAAGGTGGAAAAAATGTCTTGAGCTAAGGGTAGAGGATATGTATTAGGTACAATTACTTTATTGATTGAGACTTTGCAATCGATAACGAGCCTAATATCGTTATCTTTTTTTACAATTGCTACTACGGGCGAAGCCCATTCGCTTGCTTTTATTGGTGTAATTATTCCATTTTTTTCTAAATAATCCAGATGCTCGACCACTTTGTCTTTAAGCCTTAGAGGAACTGAATAAGCCTTTTTGAAAATGGGTCTTTGATCTTTAATGACTAGATCACCTTTGAAACCCTGAATCGGAACCGTGAAATCTTTATCAAAAACAGACTTGAATTTATTTTTCAAATCATCAATTAACTTTTGGTTGATGTCTACAGTTTTAACATTTCTTACCGCCACAGTCTCAACAAAACTAGATCTCCAACCATTGAAAAATAAATCCAGCCAGTCACGGCCAATTAACGGTACGAAATTACCTGCAACTTCGATCACTATAAGCATGACTGTTTTACAAAAACCATTCAATGATACGTCAATGTCAAAAAACCCAAGTATCGTAAGTTTGTTACCATCCACAACGGATAAATTTCTTTTGCATGGTTTCAATTTATAATGCTTAAAATTTTCTCTATAAATTTGTTCACTAACAACCGAAACAGCAGATCCGCTGTCTACTTCCATTCTAAAAACTTTCCCAGCCATTTTCACAAAAAGAAAAACGGGTTTATTTACCTGTATTCCAGCAGTTATCGTCATACACTCCAGATCCTCATCTGAGTCGCTATCCTGCAGTCTCTCGGTACGCTTGAAGTTTGAGTTTTCTGAAGTTATTTCCGTGGACTCGTTGACAAATCTAATGGATTGATGTTGTCTTTGCCTTTCAAAACAGTTCCGACGAACATGTCCTCTTTGACGACAAAAGCTACAGACAGGAACGCCTTCGTTCCTTCTATCCTGACGGCTATACGAACGGTTCCTGCTTCTGTATTGGTACCTGTCCGAACTTTGTCTCATTCGGTTTGGGTACATTTCTCTTCGACCGTTTCGATTTCCAGAAGGCCTACCAGAATCATACTTTGGACCCAAACGATCTATAGCACTCACTCTGTTGTCGTAGCTGCCCAAAAGTTCCGAATTCTTCATCATTTGCTCTCTAGCTATCAACACCTTTTCAGTCTCATCAAGACTTGGATCTTCTAATTCATATAAACGCTCTTGGGCCTTGCTGTCATGTGCCCCTAAAACAAGCCTATCTCTTATCAAGGTGTTTTTTTCTTGTTCAGCAAAATTACAATTTTCCGCGAGCAGTTTTACATCCAAGATAAAATCTTCAGCAGACTCTTGCGCTCCCTGCTGACGTTCATAAAACTTTTTTCTTTGATCCATTTTTCCGCTTGTTTTATCAAACCGCGTTTTTAGCTTCATTATTATGTCTTCATAATTAAGGGTATTTAATTCAACGCCGGGATAAAGTTTTTTAATTTCTGCAAAAACTACAGCTCCCCCAACCGTAATGAATAACGATTTTCGGTTTGCTTCGGGAACATTATTGTAATCAAATACATATTGTAGGCGTTCTGCGTAATTTGAAAACGATGTACCAGGTACAAACGGCTCAACCGAACCGATGAACGTAGACATCTCGCTTCAAAACTTGTCGTAAACAGATGCTGAACAGCAATCTTCACTTCACACTACCTGCGTAGAAAAACAAGCAATGATTGCTTTAGTAAACAATGAGTGAATCTCTCATTAACAGTGTTGCGTGGCACTCAATAAATTTGTCACACCCTTTTGTTGCACACGACAGCACACGATTGATAGCAACGATATCACAAGAGGGAATAATATTAAACAACTTGCTAAGTCTAGTAACTCACCTCTCACTATATACTCTCCCAACTCCGAGGAACCCAACACCAGTTAAACAACTGTTGGTTTGGTGCTTGACGACCGGTGATGATGGCAATGGATGACGATGACGATGACTGATTCTGACGGTGGCGAGTGACGATTACGATGACGATGACGGACGGCGATAAATAGCGATGGCGGATGCTGATGGCAAACGACGCTGATGATGTTACAACAATGCCACAGTGAATAATAGCACTGAAACAATGCTTAGCGAAACCCAAGCGTTTCTTACTGTTTAATACACACTACACACCGCTGGTAGCTACTTTTGATTGTTCACAAATCCAAAATGCAACGCTAAATCCCGCGTCCGAAACGGTAGCCGATCAGAAACCCACGTTATAAAACAACGTTTTATGGCCTCAAACTTTCTGACGCACTTTACATCAGCTTACCAAATCAGCTCAAACTTCCTGACGCACTTCAAATCAGCTTGCCAATTACACGAACGAATAAATAAGATTTTTAGTTTTTTTTTTACTCGTCGCCACTAAAGTGTCTGGGGCTTCCTGCGATAGGGGAAATAAAACACACGAGTTATAGTTAACTGTTCAGCTCGATAGTCCAGCTTCGACTGACTTGTTTATTCTTCGTATATGACATTCGAAGTCGGGTCACTCGCGAACGATCTTAAATCGACTCTCTCGTTAACGGAAAAGCTCAGACACGACAGACATGACATTTTGACATAACATTTTGATATGAGATGTGTTTGACATGACATTTTGACATGACATTTTGACATGACATTTTGACATGACATTTTGACATGACATTTTGACATGACATTTTGACATGACATTTTGACATGACATTTTGACATGACATTTTGACATGACATTTTGACATGACAATTTGACATGACAATTTGACATGACATTTTGACATGACAATTTGACATGACATTTTGACATGACATTTTGATATGAGATGGGTATGACATGACATTTTGACATGACATTTTGACATGACATTTTGACAAGACATTTTGATATGACATTTTGACATGACATTTTGACATGACATTTTGACATGACATTTTGACATGACATTTTGACATGACATTTTGACATGACATTTTGACATGACATTTTGACATGACATTTTGACATAACATTTTGATATGACATTTTGATATGACATTTTGACATGACATTTTGATATGACATTTTGACATGACATTTTGACATGACATTTTGACATGACATTTTGACATGACATTTTGACATGACATTTTGACATGACATTTTGACATGACAATTTGACATGACATTTTGACATGACATTTTGACATGACATTTTGACATGACATTTTGACATGACATTTTGACATGACATTTTGACATGACATTTTGACATGACATTTTGACATGACATTTTGACATAACATTTTGATATGAGATGTTGGCATGACATCTTCATGAGATCTTCACATGACATGCCAAGTTTAAATGACATGTTGACATGATATTATGACTTACAATTTTGACATGGCATTGCATGTCGACATGACATTAAATGTAGACATGACATTGAAACATTTTGGCAAGACAATTTGACATAACATTTTGTCATGAAATTTTGACAGAACATGTCATGAAATTTTGAAAGGACATGTTTTCGTGACATTTTGAAATGACATTCAAGCTTGCTGCCATCACGGTTTGAAATGACATGCAATGATGATGTCATTTTGACATTAGTTCTAAGCATTTCATTATACTGCAATTTTTTTGTTTATGTAATCAATACAGAAATAAGTTAACCATAGAGAGTTATCGTAATTCTACGCTCAATACACGGTTGTAGCATGATTACAACCTCTTCAACTTTTTATATGGATCTTGAAAGTCATTCAAAACAAAGATTGAAAGTGGTCATTAATCGGAATTTACTTATCGATAACAGTAATGTTTTTTTTTTGAATAATTTATCGAATCTCAGCGCACAGATGTGCTACTAATCATAGTCTAGGAAGAATTCAACATGACGAATCTCAACCGCTTAGAGCTTATACGATAATTGATTTACCAAATGGTCAACTGTCGAATTGGAACGAATTCTGATCAAGGAAAGGGATAGCCTAAATTTTAACGCTTATAAAGGATTATGATAAAGTTTGCTTGGAAAAAGTAATAAAAACTAGTTGTTTATTATTAACAATATACTTTACTGGCTGATTGCGTTTTGTGTGCTATTTTTTTAAAGTCTATATCAAGACAAAAATTTCACTCGAGGTCTGCATCACCATTGGAGTTCAAACAAAAAAGTTATTTTTTATCTAAGCCTTGCATTCAATTCTTAAGGGTCAGCTAAAGTAAAGTTCGCAATGCGTATAAGACGATTACGTGCGGTCGAAATACAATCTTGGATATATATGTTTGCAAAAAAAAATCGATAGCAACTTTTTGGTTTAAAGTAATGCAGACTACGAGGGGTAACACTGTGTTCTCTGGAAGAGAGCCCATTTTGCTTTGTACTGATGTGTGCTCTGCGTAAATTCTCGGTATTTCGACGCAGAAATTCTAATGCCGGAAAACCCCTTGCGGAAGTAATTGCAATGTTTTCAGCTAATGTGATCATGTTATCGATCTTTACTCCGAGACCTAATATGGACTTCACGTTTTCCAGATGCATTCCAGATAGACGGTAGTCAAAATTAACGATGTTTCGTGTGCAGATAAAATTCATTATCAAGCATTTTTTTTTTTTTTGGATTAGCCTGTATCCCGTCCAAGCGATATCAGCTTGCAGTGCCATGTAGTCTATGTTACTTTGAATCCTCCTTAAAAGCTTCAAATCGTCAGTCTAGAGGAGCTGGTCAGAGTGAAGTGTTTCACAAAGATCATTAACAAATGTAATGAAAAATAGCGGTCCGAAGTGGCTTCCTTGGGGTCCCCTTGACAATGTTTTGAATATACAAGATCGTGATCCATTTATTTTCGTGAAAACGCAGCGATTTCTGAAACTTGACCACGACTTGATCCACTCGAGCGACCAAGTTGGGAAACCAAGTCGGTCCAACTTTCTGATAAGTAAATCGTGCGGGACTCGATCGAAAGCTTTTGCAAAATCGAAATAAATTGAGTCCACTTGACAACCTTTTTCCAGGCTATTGTTGATTGAGCTTACATAGCACATTTAGTTGCTAACAGTCGACCTCTCCTTCACAAAGCCATGCTGTGATTTGGATATGAAAGATTTCACAGCGGCGTAGAGTCTTTCTAGCATCAAAGCTTCGTCAACTTTGGAGATAGAATTCAAAATTGAGATGGGACGGTAATTTTTTACTTTGTGCGCATTGCCCGATTTGTATATTGGAGAAATAGCCGCGATTTCCCACGCTCTAGAGACCGATTTAGAACACTGCTAATTGGACCAGCTAGGGATGCAGCACAATATTTTAAAATCGATGGCGGTATGCAGTCAGGACCTGAACCTTTAGTTGGATCAACAGCGGACAACTTTTTGTAAACATCTTGTTCAGAGAAGCGATTTAGTGTTTTTCAGAAGCATAGTCTTTTAGACTGCGTTTTAAATAAGAGTTTTAACAAGTTTGATGAGAGCAGTTTCAACGACCTTTTAAATATTCAGAGTTAATTAAAGGAATTGATGACTCATATTATTATGCAGCAATTTAATCAAAATTACTTAGAAATCTGTAATGGATTGTTCAATTTCCAAAGTTCATTTCAAACAAGGTGTTCTGTTAAGCATCGCATAAAGATTCAATACAATAAATGGGGTCATGACTGAAAACCAATGTTAGAATTAAAAAAACTAATTGAAAAATCAGTTTTAAACCACAACGCTTGTTTAAAATAGCTATTTTTCTATCTACACTGAAAAAAATGATATATTTCAAATTTAAAATCACGGACTGAATATAAACGTTGAAAATAAATAACTTCGGGAAAAATTTGATTTTGTGATCAGGTTATTTTGTTTTATTGATTGGCAGCCCCTTTTATCCAACCTTGGTCCTACCCCAAGGAATATAATAACTTTTCCTCGTCACCACATTTCAAAAGTAAGGCAAAGAATATGCAACATTCTTTTCAAATTAAAATTCCCTTCCTTTGGTGAATCACTCGACAGTCTAACAAAGATCTCATATGTGAACCTACATACATATGCTAGCCATGCACAAATTTTTACGCCTCATGAAATCTCTCTTCAAATATTTTAATGTTAGGTGCCTTCTTGGCTGCTACTTGGGGGTAATTTTACACACATTTCAAAGTCGTTGACGTCGTCGTCGTCGTTCTTATGCATGTTCTGTGCATTTGTCTTTCAGTTCCCTCTCTTTTTTTTTATTTCCTTCATAATGATTCAACAGACAGAATCATTCGCGTCGCGTAACCTTGGTCCTACTTCTACCTACTAATTTTGCAAGACCCTTGGGATGAAGAAAATGAAGAAATAAGTGCAGCCAGGGAGGGAAAGCATTTTTATATCCACCCACAATCCCCACAAGTGGGATTGCGCGTTACATCATTTGGCGACACGCAACAGGTAACACATACACGACGCGAACAAACCAAACCAAGGTCGGGCAAACAGATTTCATTCAGAGCCCCCTTTCCAAAAGATCCCCTTTGTGGTTCTCGTGAGATTTGGGTTGAACAATGTAGAACATGAATGTGAAACGGAGACTTACTTACGTAGGAAGTTTCAGCTTTAAATTCGAACCGAAAATTTCCAACATAACAAAGATGAGCGCAAACAACTGTTCCAAAATGTCGCGGTCGAATGTTTGGTGTGGAAAATTCTCATCTCTTTACGAGACAGCAGCGTTGACTTAAAAATAGATAATTAACACCAGATTCGAGCGGCGATGGAATGAGAAACAATGGTTGGTTCTGTAAAGGATGGACAGGTTCGGTTGACTTTTTAGGTTCTTTTTCCAAATTTTTGGGGACAGTGATTTGTCTTTCCGATGAAGCAGTAAAATATAAGTGAGAAACATCAATTTCTTTGAAGAAAAAAAGTTTATTTTTAGAATTGATAATGGATGACCGAGTATTTCTTCATGAAATAATTTCAGTTTTAAAAGTGGTAGGCATAATTAAATATTAGTTATAAAACATGTTTATAAAAATAAGTTGTCAACCATGTGAAAATAATTTTCAGTGTACGACTGCAAAATACGAATAAAACAAAAATATATCTAAAAATAAAACTTACGTAGTTTTGATATCAAAATGGTTAAAAATGAAGATAAAGATGAGTTTTGTTTTTTGAACAAGTCAATCACAATGAATCAAAATGTTTAACCATTTTACTGTTTATGTAAAGATTTAAAGTATGTTATTTTTTATTTCAGGTTTCGAAGACACCAACGTACCGTAAACTAGGGGAACATTGATCACTTTTTTAATTCATTTCCGAATATTTTGGAAGGAGTTGATTTTTGGAACACAAAAATTTTTTGAAATACTTACTGAAGTAATGAGAATAAAGCAGAATCATTGATATCAGAATACTCAAGCATTGGATTGTTACCAAACCAGATTTCATGTTTCGGGGTAACTTTGATCACTATGGTTTTAACGTATCTCATCATCTTCAAAATTGTTGTTTTGATGTCAATTAGCACAGACGGCTTTAAACATTGAATACAATAATTTTTTGTTAGGACTTAATTCAATTTTTTAACGTTTTCTTTCAAAAACGAATATTTTTAATAGGTGGACAATGTTGTTGCATACATTCAGGGGCAAAAATTATTTAAAAATTCTCAATATTTTTGGCCATAAAAACAAATGAAATTTTACCGTCACGAAATTCCCTAGGTCCTTCCACTGATCCTATGTTCTTTTTTTTATTGAAACTTAACCATTCGATAGAGTTTTTAGCCATTTGTTCTATACAGACTTTCTCATAGAAAATGTCCGTTTTTTTAATATTCAAAAATTGTCATAAACCCATAAAAATAACTCTAAAACTATGCCTATACAAAGGAAAAAAGTTAATCTTTCGAATAAAACAACCCATTTGCTTCTAAATGCTATCATTATATCAGGAGAGGTGTTCGTTTGTGAGCCTTCGAAAAAACAGATATTTTAAAACTTTAAATCTATATTTTAAGTAATATGAAAAAATCTTCAAAAATTTTAACGTCGAACATAGTTATTGATGATTATCTGCATTATCTCCGGTGGTCGAAGTTCCCCCAGTTTACAGTACATCAAAATGCACTATTTGGAAATAATAATGCAGAGGAGAGTGATGTATCGTGGCCCATGGCGAAACGTGGACCACTCTTAATATCCCGGATGAATGTTGAGATAAAAATCTCAATCCAACTGTCATCATTGTCGTTCTGCGTAATCATATATTTCTATATTTTGTTTATTTATGAACGCACGATCTGTTTCTTTTATTGAACTAGCCAAAAATATTTAACATAATTAACAAAAACTCGCAAATTGCATCGCTGAGAAATCTAAAGTTCATAATAAAAATATGGTCATAACCTAGGAGTTTAATTTTGTCTAGCTCTTTCACATGCAAAAAGAATTTTTCATAAAATATCAAGTAGTCACTCAAACAATATTTTGGTGTTTTTATACACATTCAGAACTAAAAATACATTTTTCACATTTATGAATTCTTCTTATGCCAAATGAAGAGTTGTGAAAAATATTCTATCAATTTCAGTGAACGCGATAAAGACGAACTTAAGTCCTATATGAGGAGTTTTGCCAAAACGAACGCGAGCCATGTTTTTTAATCAATTTGATTAAACACAACTCTCTTTTTTCGTTTCCTTATCTGAAATTGCTTTAATATATCTAAATGAATTATGGAATGACAATTTTGGGTTAACTCATAAACTTTGCATGTTATTTAGTCATTTTGGATTTGGTGGCCCATAATTCCCCATTATTTTTTAAAATCCAAAAAGCAACTTTTCTCAAAACAGTCACAATCTGGTAAAATTTATATATTTGAAAGTAAATTTTATTGCCGAATGATACAATAGGAATGAAGAAAATCATACCATTTATCTTTTTTATTTTATCTTAAACAAGTTATGCAGCAAAGAAAAAATTGGCCCACGATACCCCACTCTCCCCTTTTAAATAAAAAAATTGAGTTTGATTTTACAAAAGCTGCAGAAAACCATTGTTCCAAGGATTTAATTTAGTTCAAATACTTGTCAATCCTAATACGCAAAACTGAATTAGAAAACTTACATTAATTTTATGGATAAATCTGAAAATTTAACTCATATTCTGTAATCCAGGTCCTTCTGTTTTATACATAAAATACTTGTTGAAGAAGTTTCAATACCAACCACGCAATAAAATTCTTTTATGTATCAAATGAAAAATTAAGTGGTACGAAAAAAAATTAAGCAAATCCGAAAATTTATCATTAAAAAAATGATAATGGCTTGAAAGACAAAAAAAATTTAACTGAAAGACCTTATTCAAGATAGCAAAAATAAACCCAAAAACTACAAAAAAATTAATAACACAAAGTTATACAAAACAATTTAATTCAATAAACCTCACAAAAAATTCGCGAAATTGAAAAATCGAAAGATTGTTTACTGCCCTATATTCATTGCATACTTAAAGGCGCAATTTTCTTATTTTTAAATAAATGACTGTTTGGAATATTTTTTATCAGCAAATTATTAGATAAATATTGGTCATTGGATGGATAGTAATAATTTAGTGCTTAGCAGTGATTAACATCCATTCAAGAGATAAACATATCTATTTGGCTTCAAAGGATTAAATGTACCCATATCATGCATTTTGGAAAAAAAATTCTTAAAAAGCTTGAGAGTTTACTATTGCTTTGAAAGCATTTAGCATTTCAAAGTTCATATCCTACTTAAACGAATGACGTATTGGAATAAATATTTTTATTATAATTTTTTCATGTGAGAAACGTTTTAAAATGATTAAGAAAGATCTTCAAGTCACATTTTCCTTGATTTTTCAAACTAAGTGCAAAAACTGTTTTTTTTTTTAATTTTTTAAGATAACAGTGTTGTTGTTTTGTTCTATTCGGCAAAATGTTCTAGAACATTTGGTTTATATAACACATTTCTCCCCTATCTTTTTTGAATGTGATGTGAATGAAAAATATTTTTTGTTCTACATAGTTAAAAGAGACTGTCAACTTCAACTGTGTAAAAAATCAAGCAAGTTGAAAGATAAAAGGTAGATTGATTTTGTGTTTGCCAAATTACTTTAAATTTCTCAGTTCTGCATCCTAGTCTTAGTATTCATAGGTATAGAAAATTCTTGAAGTTATAGCATACAATCAGGAAAAAAATTATATTTATTAGAAAAAATCATACATTCAAGTCTTTTCCACCAGGAAAGCATTGAATAAACAGGCTTTAGGATAAATATAAGTTATTTCGTGCTAAATAAATTGGAATCACGACTAATTATTTCAGTACAAAAACATGTCTTTTTGAACTCAAGGGATCAACTGAACCCATAGGTAACATTTAAGAAAACTTTTTCTAAACAAAATTTAAGAGTTGCTCTTAAACGAGGATATTTTGAAGTTCACATCATTCTTCAACAGTTGAAAATGGTGGAAAAAGATTTCTAAAGCACATTATGTTAAGTTTTTCATTAAAAATCGGTAACTAAAAAATATATTTTTTTCAAATTTTCTATAGTACCAGATTTGATTGCACTATTTGGCACCTTCTAGAATATTAAATTTTTATTAGAGATTCTAGTTACGAAATAAAGTTGAGGGATTATATCACTTCAGGGATGGAAAATCTTTATCCTCCCCTATACATTTAAACTTGAGCTAGTCTGGTGCTGTCAAATTCCTACAGAAAGATGACTTGTTTGAATAAATATTTGAATAAATAATTTTAATAATTCATTTTTAATATTCGATAATATAATTATAAATCATTCTTTTTAATTTTGTATCTGTTCTAGAAAAGATGTCCGGACTCACTTATTAAAACAAAGTTGAAACTTAATCAAATTTCCTGAAATTTAGTTAAGTATTAAATAAGGGGAAAATTTTAACTAAGAATCACTGAAGAAGGGCGTTCTTCTGAAAATCAACACCGTTAAATGAAGTGAATCTTAGCTATTTCCGTAATATTCTGAAAAATGATGATCCGATAGCTACCGTTAGATGATGTGTTTTGTTGACCTGATCTAAACTTTTAGCAAAGAAAAATAATAAAATTTGATAAATATTAACTAACAATTTTGAAATATTGACAATCTTATCAACCCTCATTCGTCCAAGAAATGCTTACCCGTTACAGTCCCTTGAGTGTCAATTTGACACTCCTAACTGAAACCAATATATCTCTCTTTTTTCTCAATCGATTTTTATAAAATTTATATTTTTGAAAGCTTGTAATGTTACTCAAATATGCCTTCCATACATTATCCACCTACAACACTTAAGTTTTCCGTTATTCAAAGTCTGAGAAAAAAAAAATCCGGAAAACATGTTTCGGAAAAAATACTGTTGAAAACTACGAAAAACTCAAAAAAAAAAATCACATTGTGTGCAGGAAAGCTGCAGATTAATCATATTTTTGTAAAGAATCGTAGCCCTAATATAATTACACCACTTAAATTGGTATGAAATTGGCTTTCTATTGATTATAAATTTATTTCGGAAATCTGGAGTGAGTATACTTAAAATCCAGTGCAAAATTGTGTTTTAATGCAAGAAAATCTGAAAAAATATCAAATTGACAAAAAGTTTGAAAAATAGCTATTTTTTAAAAGTCGTCGAAAACTCTGTGCTTCGTATTTCGACAATGTAAAAACGCAAAAATGTGCCAAATTGCGTCATCTTTCGAATCCGAAAGGAGCCGTATGAAAATTGATAGAAAAGTACGGCTTTTTACATCACTTTTTTACATTTTTGTGGTCATGGTCTTTAAAAAATTCCAAAAAAAACAATATATTCTTAGGTGCAACGTTTATTTTTGAACTTCAGTTTTCTTACACACGAAGTGGAATTTTTTCAGCATTCCGTAGCTTATATATAGTCTGCTTACCGAAGCATGTTTTTTCGGGCTTTTATTTTAAGACTTTAAATAATTGAAAACTGAAGTTTTGTAAGTGAACGAAGTCTGGAAAACATGTTTGAGTTACATCACAAGCTTTTCATAACTACCAGTTTTTTAAAAATCGACTCAGAAACAAGAGAGATATAGGGGCGTTAAGCAAGGAGTTTCAAATTGACACTCAAGGCCTGATTAGGAAGTTTTTTTTCCTGGGTGTATCCATTAAAAAAAAAAAATGATGCTAAATTAAAGATTTCATGACTTCATTGAGGTTCCTCGGAGATTTTTTTGTATCTAGATTCACCCGAATAGAGTTAAAGACCGCCAAACTTCCAATAGTGTCATATTGACACTCAAGAACAGTTGCTCTTTTATTGAGAATTTTGAGCCCTTTTTAACTGTTCAACAATAAAAATGCGTAGCTTCTATCATTCAAAATATAAATCAGTTCATAGTTTTTTGCTTCGTAGATATTTGGTTGATTTTTTCAACCCTCAGTAATCACGTTTTGTATCATACACACTTATATTTGAAGAAGCTAGTGCATAACACCATTGGCAAAAAACTAAAAAAAATAGATTTTTATTTCTAGACTACCTGTAATTTCTTTCACTTATAAATAGAGATTTGTTACTAAACCAGTTCTCGCTTGTCCATGTTCAAATGTAGGTTTTCTTGCACCATCAAAGATCTGTATTTTTTTTTAAATAAAATAATTGTTTCTTATTTCTTATATTTGGCCCTTCTTTTGAAAATGTTGGCCTCCCATAGTCTAAATCTTAATTCCAGATTTTTTTTAGATTATATTCATTTGACATGTTTGTGTTATTCACAATATTACATCAATGTTGTTAACTATTAGTAATTGAATTCAATAGCTTATGAAATATTCTGCCAACTGAGCCATATCACCAGCTCAAATTTTTTATTATTTTACAAACGGCAACTTTTACATCGGTCCAAATAAGAAACAAAACTACAGCTCTTTTATTTAAATAGTTATATTTTTGACCACAGGAATTTCTCATTTGACAGCAGAAAACCGGTAAAAGAGGTAGTTTAACTTGTTTAAGCCCTTCAGGGCGT
The DNA here is from genome assembly GCF_029784155.1 of Uranotaenia lowii. Taxonomy (NCBI): domain Eukaryota; kingdom Metazoa; phylum Arthropoda; class Insecta; order Diptera; family Culicidae; genus Uranotaenia; species Uranotaenia lowii. The sequence goes on along the minus strand of NC_073693.1, from coordinate 5,437,210 downwards.
AGGATTCATCGTAATAGACTGAATGAGTTGAACTCATTTGAGGTGGAAAATTGTATGCGACCAGCATCGGCATCAGCGCTTGGGTGTTGAGGTTATGTCAACATGACCCGGAGCGCGTGAGCGAGTGAGTAATTTATGGGCATTTCATTATGACTGCATCCGAGATTGATTGTCATAATGTAAACCGTGACCGCATTGACGGCAGTAAACAATCTAACAATAACAATTTAACGCGCTTTGGCATTGTGTTTACGGAAGAATGGGTGTTAAAATAAGCAGTTTGAGTAGTTTTTTTACTTTACCCAATGTTGATTTTTAAAAAAAACTAGCTATGGGCGAACAAATTTCACATTTACATTTCTGAATCTATATCCAAAGCGTTAAGAATATCAGTACACAAGTTGAACTTTCTCAAATGATTCAGTAAATGAATTGCAGTTCAAACCTGCATTCATATGAGTTGAATAAGCGTCAACGAACTGTGTCCGAAAAACTTCTTTGCTAGTGATAACCGGAACGATTTTTTTTTTCATTCGAATCAATTGTGCCCATTCACCCGGCAATAAAAGGTCCTACTAAATCAGTGAATTCCCGCACAATAACAAATGAATCGATTCATTAGTGGTCGAAGGGCTATGGAAGGCGCCGAGGGTTAGCTCCCTGCCTCACCCGGAAGCTGCCAGAGTAATCAGCGCGCCATTCAACCGGACACGTGATTATTTGCTATTAAACATAAACATAAATTATTTGGACATCGGTTTCGGAAAATTTTTGCTCAGCGGGAAGAAAAACGCGTGACAAATATCACGCTTTTGTTCCCCCGGTCGTCAGTTTTCGTCCAAATCCGGGTTCGGGTGAATTGTTTTTTTGTAGATCGACACACATACACGTTCTAAACACAAACACATTTTCACAAAACGCAAAAACAGTTCAATTGTTGGGTGGAAACCCGTACTCAGTTTATTTTTCACACTCTCTGGCAAAAATTGCGGAAAATGCTAGTGATGGACTTGAGGGAGGGTGAATGAAGCTGGGCACATTATTTTCCAACGTCCGTCGACAAACGGTGTGGCGAGCTGGAATTTCTAATAATAATAAACGTGTCTGGCTGACGTTGGTTTTTATTATGGCTGTTTTTGGTTTAGAATTTTCACTGACTCTGACTGATACAGCTAGAGAAGAAATCTGCGAACATTGGTCGACAAAATGAAAGTATGAACAGAGAGCTTTGGCGTCGCGCAGCTTTGGCCAACGGTTGACGCCGGAATGTAGACAATTAAAATGTTGGTGTATTTGATTTGAACATTAAAGAGGGAAATTTCATAAGCTTAGCTATTGCACGAAGTTTTGCACGAAATAATTTTCAAAATAATCACATTCTAAGATCTAACGAAAAAAAAATTACATGAAAATATTCAGGGATTTTTTTTAAACACCATTACGAACCTTGTTAACTTTTGTTAAAAACAAGACAAAATCATCGTGGTAAAGGTTTTATTTTTATATGTAATGTGATTTAACATGTCGAACAATTTTGTCATTTTCGTAATTTTGGTCATTTTTGTGATTTTTTCAATATAGCCATTTTTGTCATTTTTGTCATTTTTGTCATTTTTGTCATTTTTGGTCATTTTTGTCATTTTTGTCATTTTCTGTCATTTTTGTCATTTTTGTCATTTTTGTCATTTTTGTCATTTTTGTCATTTTTGTCATTTTTGTCATTTTTGTCATTTTTGTCATTTTTGTCATTTTTGTCATTTTTGTCATTTTTGTCATTTTTGTCATTTTTGTCATTTTTGTCATTTTTGTCATTTTTGTCATTTTTGTCATTTTTGTCATTTTTGTCATTTTTGTCATTTTTGTCATTTTTGTCATTTTTGTCATTTTTGTCATTTTTGTCATTTTTGTCATTTTTGTCATTTTTGTCATTTTTGTCATTTTTGTCATTTTTGTCATTTTTGTCATTTTTGTCATTTTTGTCATTTTTGTCATTTTTGTCATTTTTGTCATTTTTGTCATTTTTGTCATTTTTGTCATTTTTGTCATTTTTGTCATTTTTGTCATTTTTGTCATTTTTGTCATTTTTGTCATTTTTGTCATTTTTGTCATTTTTGTCATTTTTGTCATTTTTGTCATTTTTGTCATTTTTGTCATTTTTGTCATTTTTGTCATTTTTGTCATTTTTGTCATTTTTGTCATTTTTGTCATTTTTGTCATTTTTGTCATTTTTGTCATTTTTGTCATTTTTGTCATTTTTGTCATTTTTATCATTTTTGTCATTTTTGTCATTTTTCTCACTTTTCTCACTTTTGTCATTTTTGTCATTTTTGTCATTTTTGTCATTTCTGTCATTTTTGTCATTTTTGTCATTTTTGTCATTTTTGTCATTTTTGTCATTTTTGTCATTTTTGTCATTTTTGTCATTTTTGTCATTTTTGTCATTTTTGTCATTTTTGTCATTTTTGTCATTTTTGTCATTTTTGTCATTTTTGTCATTTTTGTCATTTTTGTCATTTTTGTCATTTTTGTCATTTTTGTCATTTTTGTCATTTTTGTCATTTTTGTCATTTTTGTCATTTTTGTCATTTTTGTCATTTTTGTCATTTTTGTCATTTTTGTCTTTTTTGTCATTTTTGTCATTTTTGTCATACTTGTTATTTTTGTCATTTTTGTCATTTTTGTCATTTTTGTCATTTTTGTCATTTTTGTCATTTTTGTCATTTTTGTCATTTTTGTCATTTTTGTCATTTTTGTCATTTTTGTCATTTTTGTCATTTTTGTCATTTTTGTCATTTTTGTCATTTTTGTCATTTTTGTCATTTTTGTCATTTTTGTCATTTTTGTCATTTTTGTCATTTTTGTCATTTTTGTCATTTTTGTCATTTTTGTCATTTTTGTCATTTTTGTCATTTTTGTCATTTTTGTCATTTTTGTCATTTTTGTCATTTTTGTCATTTTTGTCATTTTTGTCATTTTTGTCATTTTTGTCATTTTTGTCATTTTTGTCATTTTTGTCATTTTTGTCATTTTTGTCATTTTTGTCATTTTTGTCATTTTTGTCATTTTTGTCATTTTTGTCATTTTTGTCATTTTTGTCATTTTTGTCATTTTTGTCATTTTTGTCATTTTTGTCATTTTTGTCATTTTTGTCATTTTTGTCATTTTTGTCATTTTTGTCATTTTTGTCATTTTTGTCATTTTTGTCATTTTTGTCATTTTTGTCATTTTTGTCATTTTTGTCATTTTTGTCATTTTTGTCATTTTTGTCATTTTTGTCATTTTTGTCATTTTTGTCATTTTTGTCATTTTTGTCATTTTTGTCATTTTTGTCATTTTTGTCATTTTTGTCATTTTTGTCATTTTTGTCAATTTTGTCATTTTTGTCATTTTTGTCATTTTTGTCAATTTTGTCATTTTTATCATTTTTGTCATTTTTGTCATTTTTGTCATTTTTGTCATTTTTGTCATTTTTGTCATTTTTGTCATTTTTGTCATTTTTGTCATTTTTGTCATTTTTGTCATTTTTGTCATTTTTGTCATTTTTGTCATTTTTGTCATTTTTGTCATTTTTGTCATTTTTGTCATTTTTGTCATTTTTGTCATTTTTGTCATTTTTGTCATTTTTGTCATTTTTGTCATTTTTGTCATTTTTGTCATTTTTGTCATTTTTGTCATTTTTGTCATTTTTGTCATTTTTGTCATTTTTGTCATTTTTGTCATTTTTGTCATTTTTGTCATTTTTGTCATTTTTGTCAGAGTCAGAGTCAGAGTAAGCGCTCAGCTTCCGAGCCAGTCGGTCGTTTTTCTATCGCTGCTACCGGAAGACGAACACGGACTAATTTCTAAGTTTTTTTCGTTATTGGAGACTTGTCGGGGACTTGGTGCCGCCGCGCTTGGTGTTTTCGCGATGGGGCGCCGCGAGAACACATTCCGTATAGACTTTTCGCTGGCTCCAAAGCCACCTACGAACGAAGAAGTGCATAAATTCATTGCTCATGAGCTTGGATTGAAGCGTGAAGATGTTTTGCTTATACAACCAAACCGCAGACTTGGTTGTTTCTACGTGGAGGTCACTGACCTCGAACTCGCACAGAAAATTGTGCAAGACCACGACGACAAACACTCCCTAGTGTACAACGGGAAAACGTACAAAGTACGTATAGAAATGGAGGATGGCGCAGTGGAAGTGAGATTGTTTGATCTTACTCGATCCATCACCAACCAGCAAGTTGCTGACTTTCTACAGGCGTATGGTGAGGTTCTCACGATTCGAAATGTTTTGTGGGACGAAAAACTATTTTTCGGCGGTATGCCGACGGGAATTCGCTCGGTTCGAATGGTTGTGTTGAGAAACATACCATCACACGTCTCTATTGGTGGAGAAACCACGGGTCTGGCCTACAAAGGGCAGCGCCAGACTTGTGGACACTGTGGGGAATTTGTACACACTGGCATTCCATGTGTACAAAACAAAAGACTGCTTGTCCAGAAACTGGCTGCAGATCAAACTTACGCAAACGTTGCTAAAATGAACGCACAGTCAAACCAAGCTCACGCTACTAAGCGTCCAGTACAGCCCTTGGGCGCCTCAACAAGCGTTCAAGAGCGACAGCTAACAACAATCACAACAAACCCAACTACAGCCCCAACAGCCGCTGTAGACAAGCCAGTGCAGCACGATGTCGTCAAGAAATCGCAGCCAACACTCATGCCACCTCCCGCCAAGCCGACCACCTCCACCACAACCATCCAACTCAGAAGTCACGACACCATGCGCACCCAAACTGATGGGAACGAAACGGATATCTCTGTTTCCTCGATTTCTTCGAACAACAGCAGGAAGAAAGGAAAACACATCCAACCAACCAAAAAGATGAAAACAGCTACTGACGGCAACGTTTCCACCCAAGAAGATGATGTTTGTATGTGATGGCTATGGTCAGTTGTAATATCGGCACCATAAACATCAATACAATCACCAATACTACAAAACTGAACGCGCTTCGTACATTTATCCGAACTTTGGCTCTGGACATCGTGTTTCTGCAGGAGGTATACAGTGAACAACTCTCCATTCCGGGATATACCGTAGTGGTAAATGTTGATCACAATAGAAGAGGGACAGCAATAGCACTTAAAGAACACATTCGACACACACACACAGAAAAAAGTGCAGACGGAAGATTGACTGCTGTAAGGGTAAACAACACAACGCTGTGTAATGTTTATGCACCTTCAGGAACAGCATTGCGAGCCGATCGTGAAAGATTTTTCAACGAAACGCTCGCATACTTTCTTCGTCATCGAACAGACCACATCATTCTCGGAGGTGACTTTAACTGTGTTCTGAGGCAATCCGATGCAACGGGATACAACATGAGCCCTGCTTTACAAGCCACAACCCAACAGCTGCAGCTCCATGATGTGTGGATAAAACTACGTCCCGGCGACGCAGGCCACACTTATATTTCGTTTAACTCAACCTCCAGGCTCGATCGTTTTTACGTCAGCACTGGCCTGCAAAATCAGCTGAGAACAGCTGATGTACATGTGTGCTGTTTCTCAGACCACAAAGCTGTAACTACTCGAATCTGTATTCCCCTCCCCACCCTACCCACCAATCGAGGATACTGGTCCCTTCGTCCTCATCTGCTAACTGAAGAATGTGTCGAGGAATTCCGGAATAGGTGGCAATTTTGGACTCGGCAGCGTCGAAACTACCGATCATGGATGGACTGGTGGCTATTTTGTGCAAAATCAAAAATAAAGTCCTTCTTTCGAAGCAAATCACGAGAAGCCTTCGAAAATTTTCATTGCGAACAGCAGCGCCTTTACGTGTACCTCAAAGCAGCGTATGATCGGTACTATCGCCACCCGGAAGAGATCCAGAACATAAACAGAATAAAGGCTGAAATGTTGGCCCATCAGCGACGGTTCACAACACTATTTGTACGAGCAAACGAACCCTACATTGCCGGAGAACCGCTTTCGACATTCCAACTGGGAGAGAGAACTCGTAAAAAAACAACGATAAGAACAGTGGAAAACGAAGAGAATGAAGTGATAGATGACCCAGTGGCAGTACAAGAGCACATGGTTGAGTATTTTCAGAACCTTTATGCACATGTTACAGTGGAAGAAGAAAACGAAGAAATGTTCCCGTGTTGCCGTTTAGTCCCAGAAGTGAACGGACGGAACGATGCCTGCATGGACGCTATAAGTACTAGTGATATTCTGAAAGCCATAAAAAATAGTGCGCCAAACAAATCTCCGGGACCCGATGGTATTCCTAGAGAATTTTACTTTCGAACGTTTGATGTGATACACCGTGAATTGAACTTGGTACTGAACGAAGCAATCAGTTCAAACATTCCAACCCAATTTGTTGCCGGAATTATAGTGTTAGTTAAAAAACGCGGATCTGGCAACCATGCAGGCTCGTTCCGCCCGATCTCTCTGCTGAACAGTGATTACAAAATACTCTCCCGAATACTTAAAGACAGACTGAACCACGTGCTTGAAGAAAACCATGTGCTCAGTGATGTGCAAAAGTGCTCCAACAATCGTCGCAACATTTTTCAAGCCACGTTGGCGCTGAAGGACCGGATAGCACAACTGACGGCTAGGAAAAAATGCGGCAAACTGATTTCATTTGCGTTTGACCGAGTTGATCACCGATACCTGTTCAAAACGATGACACGCCTGGGGATCAATACGCGTCTGGTGGAGTTGCTCACGCGTATTTATGCCCAATCTTCTTCTCAGCTGTTAATAAATGGACATCTCTCCGCTCCGTTTCCGATAAGCCGATCAGTCCGTCAAGGAGATCCTCTCTCCATGCATCTCTTCGTGCTCTACCTCCATCCACTATTGCAACAGCTCCAAGTGGTCTGTGCAGCTGATCTGCTGGTCGCATATGCAGACGATATAAGTTCAATAGTAACTTGTGCGGGAAAAATAGAGCGAATGCGAGAACTATTTGAAGGTTTCCAGAGAGTTTCGGGAGCTACATTAAACCTATCAAAAACAACAGCAATAGATATCGGAATGGTGAATGAAAACTCCATCCACGCTCCTTGGCTTGAGACACGGGAGACGATCAAAATTTTGGGTGTCGTATTTTGCAATTCGATACGAAATATGACTAGGCTTAATTGGGACGCTCTTGTCCTGAACTTTTCTCGGCTTGTATGGCTTCATTCAATGCGCTCCCTCAATGTGTGCCAGAAAATAGTACTTTTGAACACGTTTATAACAT